>NW_020229363.1:0-211254 GCF_003227725.1 Camponotus floridanus
TTTTGAAATATTACATTTAAAAAATTTTTCAAGACACTTTGCATAAAGGCAGTTTCAGGACAATGGTGACCACTGTCCTGGAAAAATTCTATGAATAATGGTATTTTCTAGGACAAACATAAAATATATGTAATTCTTTTTAAACATTCAAATATTCGAATATCTTTTTCCATTACTTTTAAATATACTGTATGTTTACTCTTAAAGCCTCCGCACAAGGTGTTCCGTATCGCATTACGTTACGTTAAGTATTAGATCATAAATTTAACTCCGTACGTAAACTTAAACTTCAGTCAACGCACAAAAAAAATCGTAACGTAAAGACTTACCGTTTACGTTACGATTTTTTCTGTGCGTTGACTGAAATTTAAGTTTACGTACGGAGTTAAATTTATGATCTATATTTAACGTAACGTAATGCGATACGGAACATCTGTGCGAAGGCCTTTATTATTGTAGAACTTGCTATTACGGCTGTTTCAAAATTTACTGTCACTGGGAAATCTATACATAACGTGAACTAGCAGTAAATTTTAGAACACACCTATGTGTCGAAAGCAATGCGCGTTGTAGGCGTTTTTTAGGTTATATTAGGCGAGTCTACAATTTAGGTAATTTAAATGACTTTCACACATAAAATTCCATAAGTACGTAAGACGTAAGCGTAAGAAATCGACCAATCCAGTCGAGTAGTAAGGCAGCCATATTAAAACGTAAAGGCCTTTGCACGTACAAAAATTTTAGTCGTAACCATAAGTCGTAAGAAAACTGACAAATTATAGTCGAGTGTTTCTTTCTGCGATAAAAGAATAATCAACTATGATTGGTCAGTTTTCTTACGACCTTACGGTTACGACTAAAATTTTTGTACGTGCAAAGGCCTTAAGAATTTTCGATTTGTTGATTTTCTTACTGCTTACGTCTTATCGTGCTTATGGAATTTTATGTGTGAAGGCCATGAAGTCTTAAGAATTGACCAATCACAGTCAAGTATTCTCTTCATACTTGACTGTGATTGATCAATTTTTTAAGTCTTACGCCTTAAAGGCCGTGGCACATAAAAAAAAATAAGCAGTAAGACTTAAGCAGTAATCCGTAAGCAGTAGAATCAAGGCACACAGTAAACTTAATATGTTACTTTCTACCAATCACAGTATTGCAATGCTTTTCGATGAGTTTTAGAACACACTTTATGCGATAGCATAAAAAATATTTTAAAGTGTCTAACCTAAATGAAAGGAAAATAATTATATATTTATCGGGATGACAATATATAAAAAGAAAGAAAATATTATATAGTATAGATTAATTCTAAGCATTTACCTATATTTAATTAGAAATGTGTGTGTATATTTTGATGATATTTACAATTTGAAATAGAAATATAATATCATTGTTCTCAAAGATATTCAAAATTGCTACAATTTGTAATGTTTGTTTTACAGACAATGGATAACGAAGAAGATCTAGCGTATGTATTAGTTGTACTAATGATTGGTACATATATATTAAAAAGACAAACATCTTTTCGTTGGATTAATAGAAAATATTGGGTGCGACCAATTAATATAAGACGTCCCATTCAAGGAGATTTTGATCATTTATTACAAGAAATGAAAACTGATCCTTATATGTTCTTCAGATATACCAGAATGTCCGTAAATGTTTTCAATCACTTATTAGAAATAATGAACCATTCTTAACCAAAAAGAGTCATCGTGCCTTAGTACCAGAGCAACGTCTTGCTTTAACTTTAAGGTTTGTATCTCTTTTAATAACTATAATGTATATTAAAAGAAGTGTTAACATACTGATTTAGTCGATCTGTGTTCATTATTATAGATATCTCGCACAGGAAATCAAATCTTGTCTATTGCGTTAGCATACAGAATTGGAGAATCTACAGCGAGAATGTAATTAAGGAAACTTGTGCTATGATCATAAAAGTATTGTCACCGATATATCTCCAAGCCCCTACCGAAGAACAATGGCTAAAAATAATTGAAGGCTTTTATAGGAAATGGAACTTTCCAAATTGCTGCGGAGCAATAGACGGGAAACATATTCAAATACAAGCACCGCCAAATTCTGGAAGTCTGTTTTATAATTATAAGAAAACATTTAGTATTGTTTTGATGGCAGCATGTGATAGTGACTACAAATTTACGTTGATAGACTGCGGATCATATGGTAGTAGTAATGATGCAGGGATATTTTCAAGGTCCGATTTTAATAAAGCTTTAGTCAATGGCAATTTACATCTACCACGAGGCGAAAGCATCTTACCCGGAAGTGATAAAAAGTCACCATGTTTTTTTGTCGCGGATGAAGCATTCCATTTATCTACAAATCTAATGAGACCATATTCTGGACGAAATTTGGAATCAAAAAAAAGAATCTTCAACTACAGATTATCACGAGCCCGAAGAGTTATCGAAAATAGTTTTGGAATTCTGGTATCAAGATGGCGAATATTTAGAAAACCCATTTGTATGCACCCAAAAACTGTAGACACAATAGTAATGGCGACAATATGTTTGCATAATTTTTTGAAAAACAATAAATGATTTAACGTCAATGAAAAACAGAATATACTGTCCACCCAACTTCGTAGACACAGAGCAAGAAGATGGAAGTATTGTTTCTGGAGCATGGCGAAATGAATATAGTACAGCTGTTCAGTGTATCAGATCGAGTACAGCTCACCGATCGACGATTGAAGCATATAAACAACGGGATATTATTGCAGATTATTTTTTGAGTGCTGTTGGTGAAGTTCCATGGCAGTACTCTTACATTCGTAGAGGCTTACATTGTCCCGATATGGAGTAAAGAATTAATATTATGTTTGTTTTTTTTATTTAGAATAAGGAAAATTTTTCATATATATGTATTAATATTTTTTACTATTTTTATAATCCTTGGCGCTTTTTTCAAGTTCTTAAAATAGAGAATATTAATTAATGTTATGAATCATATTCTAAATAATTCGCAGAAATTTAAAATATTAATTATATTTGCTAACAATTTTGTTTCTGACCCAATTATATATTTTAGAAAAAAATGTAAAATTAATCTTAAATATTTTAACTTTTACATATGTTTGGTTTGTATAATAGAAGAATATCATACACTTACTGTATGTAGAATTTTACACAGAGTTTACCACTTTTCAATTAATTCTTCATAGTACAAGTACGATTGAATACGATTGAATATGATTTAATAGTTAGAATATTATTCGAAAATGTACCAAAAATATTTTATGTTAACCAAATTATTTACGGATTGTAATAGAATTTAATTATAATATATTTAATTATAAATAAAATACATAAATATATATAAATGCGCTTTGAAATAAAAAATACCTTTTTAATAAATTTCCATATAATTTATTTTTATAACTTGATTTAACTCTTCTAAGTAATAGATAGATATACATAAGGATGAGTCTTCAATCTCAACAAATAAAACATAAATATCTTACATTTAAAACATAAATATTATCTTACATAATTATCTTATCTAGACGCTAAATGTAATGAAAGTAAAAAAATATACGAATTATAAAAGACATGAAACAAAAAATTTATCTTGGGCGCCAAATTATCACATAATAAATCATGAAAAAAATAAAATATAAATATCTTACATTTAAAACATAAATGTCTTAGACGCTAAATGTAATGAAATAAAATATATGAATTATAAAAGACGTGAAACAAAAAATTTATCTTGGGCGCCAAATTATCACATAATAAATCATGAAAAAAAATAAAATATAAATATCTTACATTTAAAACATAAATGTCTTAGACGCTAAATGTAATGAAATAAAATATATGAATTATAAAAGACGTGAAACAAAAAATTTATCTTGGGCGCCAAATTATCACATAATAAATCATGAAAAAATAAAATATAAATATCTTACATTTAAAACATAAATGTCTTAGACGCTAAATGTAATGAAATAAAATATATGAATTATAAAAGACGTGAAACAAAAATTTATCTTAGGCGCCAAATTATCACATAATAAATCATGAAAAAAAACAAGTATCACATTAAACATAACATTCAAATAACTGAAATTATTGTATACATGGTTTCCATAAAATCTCTGCAATTGCTTGTTTTCGTTTACATTTTTCCGGCTCAGGTATTTTTTCTAATTCTATTGCTACTAGTAAACCAAAGCTTTTCTCTGGTGTTAAATTATTTAAATTCCAATCAGTGTGATTATTGTTAGTAGGACACGGTGGATTAACAAGCCGGTTTTGAAGAGTATTACTCAGAGATACAATGGACGATTCCAAGTGTGAGATATTTTTATTTTTTATTTTACCTAAAGAATTGCGAGATTCGCTTCGGAGTGATGATGATCGATCAGATGAGACTGTTTCAATTGCATTGATCTCTTGTGAGTGTTAGGCGGATCTACCGC
This sequence comes from Camponotus floridanus, assembly GCF_003227725.1. Lineage (NCBI taxonomy): Eukaryota > Metazoa > Arthropoda > Insecta > Hymenoptera > Formicidae > Camponotus > Camponotus floridanus. The sequence continues at coordinate 4,451 of NW_020229363.1, forward strand.
ATTCTGTACAGTTTGAAATTTTCGGAATGGTGGTAATGATCGATCAGATGAGCCTGTTTCAATTGCATTGATCTCTTGTGAAGTGCTAGAACGATCTACCGCATTCTGTACAGTTTGAAATCTTCGGAATGGTGGTAATGATCGATCAGATGAGCCTGTTTCAATAGCATTGATCTCTTGTAAAGTGCTAGAACGATCTACCGCATTCTGTGCAGTTTGTAATTGATTTATTTCTTGAAAATGCCGATTACGAGAAAAGTTTGTTTTCGGTGTTTCTTCGGGCACAATGTCAGAAATAAGAGAAAGATTTGAATAAGAGTCTACATGTGCATGCAATAAAGTATTTTTACTAAAATTGTGCTTATCGGTACAAACATTTGATATGTCAACTGCTTTTTTTTTAATAACCGAATTAACCACATTGGTATATGATCTGAAATTTAAAATTAATGTACATATACATATATATAACAATATGTTTATATAACAATGTACCTAGCAAACATAAATATATATAACTGTTATATAATACATAATATAATATGTATGTTACATGCAACGCAAAGGTTAATTTCCCACTCATAAATGGAACATTTGTAATATAATATGTTGCATTGTAGTTACAATTAACATATACGTTGCATGTAACGAACATATTATATTACATATGTATAACAATTATATATCTGTTTGTTGGTATATATTGTACTGACTATGTTTATGCACTGTATAATACACATATATGTATAAAACAATGTGATGTTTATATATACCTGTATTATAATGACTTAAAAAACTTACTTTCTCCGTCTAATAAATTTTTTTAGGAACATCATGTTGTTATAAAGAATAAATATTGGTCGGCGACTAGCTGCACTGCCACTTCGATTTTCTATCTCTTGAAGACGTTGTTCTTTCCTAAACCTTTCACGCAAACGTAGCCAACGAGTCTGACAATTATCAACCACAATGAACAAACATACATATAAATGTAATAAATATAAATTCAGAAAATTATTAAAATAAATAATAAAATATTATCTGACATATTCATAAGTGATGCGATTTCCCTCCATGAATTCTCTTTTATTTTTGTATCTTTATATTCTTTTAAAGAAGTGTCATACAAATGAGGATATCCTCTAACTGCATCGATTAATAATTCATCGTTTGTTTTATCGTTTCCTTCATCAAATTGAGGGACTTCATCATCCTCATCGATTTGATCATTCATATCATCCGGGAAATTTTGAGAATAATATGCGTGTTCCATTTTCTTGTTATTAAACCTCTGTAACCTATAACTTTCATTAACACAATGAGATATCTAAACTATCTATATAATTACTGTATTTTATATAAAACAAAACTTACTTTTTTGTTTAATAATAATTTCTTCAGGAAAATTTCTTAGGAATACATAAAATAATATTATATAAATAATATTCAATTTCTTCGGGAGATAGAAAATCGAAGTGCTGCGTAATCACCGAGTCTAGTAACTTCTTTATGATTGGTTCACCGTAAAACTTAAAACTTAGAATTTCATCCTTGTGGAATATTTCAACCTTACGTTCTGAGTTTTAAGTTTTAAAATGGCTGCTTTATTGCTCGACTGTGATTGGTCGATTTGCTTATGCTTAAGTCTTATTGCTTATTTTTTTTATGTGCCACGGCCTTAAGCCTCCTTAAAATCTCATTGTAGACGCCGCTTGAAGCCTGGAGCACATAAAAAAACTTAGACAGTAAACTTAAGACTTAAACGAATCGACCAATCGCAGTAGCTGCCTTATTGCTCGACTGTGATTGGTCGATTCATTTAAGTCTTAAGTTTACTGTCTAAGTTTTTTTATATGCTCCAGGCTTTAGAGCTCTAGTAGAGCCTTAGGGCCATAGACTTATAGAATAGACTACCTATATGAAGCTAGCCGACCGAAATTATTAAATATGATCATTTTTAATTTTTCTGAATATATTTCGTTTGTAAATCGTTCGTGATTGATTGTGAGTCTGTTTTTAACGTTTGTGACAAATTAGATTTTTTGTAATTAACAATTTAATTTTAAGCATGATGTTAGCCGACACATTTTAGTAATAAATAGATTTTCTAATAACTGATAATTGTAATTGATAGAAAATCGTTTGTGATTTATAAATATATCAATATAATTGTTTGTGAGTTAATAATTTCTTAATTATTTGCGATAAATAATTTTATAATCGTAGTGCGCATGCGCAAGGTAAAAAAATTAACCAATCACAGTCAAGTATTTTCTTAATACTTGATAACGTAGGACAAGGACGACATATAGGTGGAAGAAGGACGACGCAAAGATAAGTGAACAACGAGTATATGAAAGAGAGAGAGAATGATAATATTTTAAGACAACGCGTGCGAGAGAGAACGATAGCGCAAAGACAACACGTGTGAGAGAGAACGATAATACCGCGAAAACGACGCGTGCGAGAGAGAACGATAATACCGCGAGACTTACAATTAGTGCGCGCGAAAGAGAGAACGATAATATCGAGATTAACACATGAGAGATAACGATACTTAAAACTAGCGCAAGAGAGACGCAGAGATGGGAACGCATAATGATACGCGCGTAAATAATTAGATTTTTTAAATTAAAATATAAGATATAAATTTATTTTAAAATATGTATGTGTTTTATACATATTTGTGTGTGTGTGTGTGTGCTTAAATTATGATTATAATAAAATTAAAAATGTAATAATATAAAATTAAAAAATATATATTTGGAGAGTGCGGGGGTGCGAGGGTGGGGGGTCAGGGGAGCCGGATCAGAGAGATGATCGCTCCTGTAACAGAAAAAATATATAGTTATAATATATATAGTAAAAATATATAGTTATAATAAGATTTATAAAAAATACTTATATCTGTGCTCCCCATTACACATGCCATTGGGTGCCCGAATCTCCCCGGGCACCCAAATCTTCTCCTCCATGTAGGGCTCTTCTCCGAAGAACCGCCGAAGGTCAAAGATGTCCTCTTCATCCGGGAGACTCTCCGGAGCGTCACCCCACATGAAAAAGAGGTCCTGTCTCCTCCACCGCCGTTCCACCCGCACCCACTGCCGGCGTCTGATATTGATGACCCCGGTATTTCGATTTCATCCTGGGACTGTAAAAATATAAAAAATATAATTATTATAGATGTACAAATTTTTATAAATAATCACAAAATCAATACTTACATTCCAATGAAATGCCAGCTTCACTAGCAGGACCGCGAGCAGGTCCGAAAAGGTCTGCTTCCATCCTGGGCAGTTTTCGAAAATATACTCCATTTTATATATGTATTTCAACTTTCACCTTTACTCGCGCACTCTCTGAAACTGTATGATGCGGCAACGAAGTCCCGGCACGAGGTTTTATAGTAGAGATGCCGCATTATCACCATGCCAAAAACGCGTCGTAAGACAAAAGTACACCCGGTCCCATGCAACTCAGCGCGGTATAATATAATATTAATATCGCGACTTTGTGAGCAGACAAACTTCTCGGTACGAAACTTTAGAATAGGGACGTATCATTATCGCTTTGCCAAAAACACGTCGTAAGACAAAACTATACATGTTCCCATGCAAATTAGCACGATATAATGTAATGCGTCAACTGATCAAACGGAAATGAATGATCATCGAACACACGTTGAACGGCTATCAAATGCTCTTCGAACGCTCTTCGAACAGTCATCGAACGGAAATGAACGACCATCAAACGGTAATGAACGGTCATCAAACGGAAATGAATAGTAATTGAACGCTCTTTGAACGGAAACGAACGATCGTCGAACGGTAATTGAACGCTCTTCGAACGGAAACGAACGCTCGTCGAACAGTAATTGAACGCTCTTCGAACGGAAATGAACGGTAATTGAACGGCCATCGAACGGAAACGAATGGTTGTCAAACACCGTCGAACGGAAATGAACGACCGTCGAACGATAATTGAACGCTTTTCGAACGGAAACGAACGGTAATTGAACAGTCATCAAACGGAAATGAACGGTCATCGAACGGAAACGAACGGTAATTGAACGGTCATCGAACAGAAACGAACGGTAATTGAACGGTCGTCGAACGCCCGTTGAACGGCTATCAAACGCTCCGTTGAACGGAAACGAATGCCCATTGAACGATTATCGAACGGAAACGAACGATCATCGAACGGAAATGAACGACCGTCGAACGCACTTTGAACGGAAATGAATGGTAATTGAACAGTCATTGAACGAAAATCAATGTCCGTTGAACGGAAATCAAACGTAAAATTATATTCAATTATCAAACAATTATTTAAATGTATTACAATGTATCACAATGTAGTATCGAAATATAATATATGTGGCAGCTGTGTCACGTACGGAAATACGATACTGCGCACATACATAGATAGGGATGGGGAAAGAAAGGAGAGAATAAGAAAGACGATAAAAATATATTGCAACATCAATTTATTAACAAAAATAATAATAAAGCTCTCTGTAAAATTCAATAATTAAAGTGATCAGTCAGGCGTAGAGAGCTAACAAATCAATAATGTAGAAATGTTAATCAAAATATATATTAATAAATCATAATTACAAGCTTCAAGTAAGATAGTTATAATATATAAAGATGTTGAAGATGTGTGCGGACGTTTCGACTTACTTTTAAGTCATCTTCAGCGCAAAAAATTGTAACGGAGACAGAGCATATTGTAAAAGTCCATATAGAGGGAGAACATTAAAAAATATACGCAGAAAGAGCTAGTGAAAATCTTATAGGAGATGCAACTCCATACGCAACGGTAATACATGGTTGATTATCAACAGCTTACTGATTTTTTAAAAAAGAGATGACTCCAAACGTAGCGGTAAACATAGATAGTTGTAAGCGGCCTCCTTTATTATAATATGGTTCTTTATCTAAAATTTTAGATAAAGAACCATATTATAATAAAAGGTTGTTTTCCGAAATGCTGTGCATTAAACGACAACTTAACGGTTTGAATTTACAGACGGATACGGAATGTTTTCCTGACATTTACAACGATATAATAAATAAACTTCCTAACGTTTGAGGGTCATACACAGAAAATTTATACGACTAGTTGTTCGTTACTCTTGTCACTTTTATTCTTGTCATCAAGATAGAAAGTAATACAGACGGAGATTTTTTACTTTTATAATTCTTATATATTTTTTAAAATTGTCAACTTAATTGTTCACCAAACGAGTTAGCGACACACTTTCTCAACTTTGTTCCTCATGGCGATGTAAGTTAATTTTATCATAATATTATTTTTATGTTCATATTAACGGTTAATTTCCGCACAAATTTGATAATATAATAATTACTTTTTTCGCACATTCTTATTATGTTCTCTTAGAATTTTCTTTATTTAATTTTAATTAACTAATTACTAATGGACCGCATACTTGTTTGTTTTTTATTTTTTGTTTTTTATACCAATGACAATCATTGTTTTATACTTTTGACTTATTATTTTTCTTTTTCTTTTTTTATTTTTTATTATCCATTTTTTAAACCTAGTATTCAATCTCAACCGTTATGTATTTATTTTAACTCCTCATATACACTTACATTGTTTTATATATTTTTTTGTCTATTTATTATTTTTTTTTTCTCTTTTTTTGTTATGCGGTATCACAGATTTTCCAGGGTATCGTGCTCAATTTTGGGCCTATCAACCCAAATTAGAGTCGTATTATTCCATATGGAAATATTTGGAGGCCGCTTACAACTATCTATGTTTACCGCTACGTTTGGAGTCATCTCTTTTTTAAAAAATCAGTAAGCTGTTGATAATCAACCATGTATTACCGTTGCGTATGGAGTTGCATCTCCTATAAGATTTTCACTAGCTCTTTCTGCGTATATTTTTTAATGTTCTCCCTCTATATGGACTTTTACAATATGCTCTGTCTCCGTTACAATTTTTTGCGCTGAAGATGACTTAAAAGTAAGTCGAAACGTCCGCACACATCTTCAACATCTTTATATATTATAACTATCTTACTTGAAGCTTGTAATTATGATTTATTAATATATATTTTGATTAACATTTCTACATTATTGATTTGTTAGCTCTCTACGCCTGACTGATCACTTTAATTAATCAATTTATTATAAATATGGATTCGAAGAATCATCATGATGATGTTTCAACCACCAATTATAAATCTTAAATACATTTTGTAAAGCGTAATTTTTTACATGATTTTCACAACGCATAGTATTCTTAACATCTAACTTATTTAAAGAAGCTACTCATAGCTCCTCATAATCTGCATCCAAAGTTTCAATAATCACATCGTTTCTCGCATCATCGTCCAGTATATCGGCCAATCATTGCCGTTTTTCGTGTCCTTTACGTACACGAGAGGTGACGCATCATTCTCCTCCGTTGCACCTATCACCGCCGTTGTGATTAAACGTTTCGACTTCCAATATGAAACGTGTCCATCATTCCACAATAATCCATAGTAGTTTTTAATCAGCCATAAAACCTGGCATCTCTCAAATTTTGTGAGCGTGTGCCATGGTACCGGACATGTAAAAATGTAATGAGAAAGTACGGATCCTTTTCTCAAAACCGCAGCTTCCTTCACGACAAAATTTTTCCCAACGATAAATCCTTGCAGATCCACAAACGTTGGCGCAGCCATGATGACAAGATCCGATCGCAGACTGATGTCGACCGTCAAGCATCTGAATCTTTTATATTTTTCTTCATGTGCAATGGAGGGGATATTTGCTGACCTATGTAATTTTGCGGACTACATTAGTCAATGGATTATATTCGACAACCCGATCGTGCAAGATGAGACAATAGGCGGTAGTATTCGCCGGTATATTTTCCCTGCACTCAAACTCTATTCTCACGTCCACGGCAGCAGTTTTGACCGCAATGTAGAAACTTTGGAATGGTTAATAGCGCGGTACTATTATCGCATCCGTAATAAGATTTGCGAAAACGAGAGTACATGTCGAATAGGACGGCGAATCTATTTTTTTCAAAATCTAAATTTAAATCATCGTAGGGATAAAATTCCGAGTTTAAATAGAGTTTAACGTTGGTCAATTTGCAGTCATTGAACAATGTAACATCTTGTGACACTGAATTCTTTTTACCAGCAATGCCAAGATCACGTATCGCGGTTTCTCTAGCTGGGAGGCGGCTTTCACGGTGCACGAATGTTTGGTCGTGTTATGTAGCAGAGGAAATTCGTACAAATCTTAAGATCGGAAACTCATGTTCAAGTATCGTCCGCTTACCAACATTCGCAACATTGATAATTTATTAATCTAGTTCAATATTACATGAGGCATACGCCACTGTATCTTGAATAATTCAATCTCCGCTTCCGACGACGGATGTCCGAATAGACAATTATTATCGTTGCGCGAACGTATCAAAATCAATTCATGACGAGCGTTAATCACAACGCGTTTATAATCTTCGGAAAATCTCAGCAACATGTTGAGCGGCACGCAAAAGTTGAAATAATTTTTGTCACCGTTGTACGTCAAATCCCACGCAGCGTTCTTCAAGTTTATACTTTTCTGGTGCGTTAGAGAGACATAATTTTTGAGCGTCGATGTTATTCCAACATTTCTGTTGCGATCAATCTCTATTCCGTCGAGTTCGTATCGAAGCTCATCAAACATTAATGCGACGCAATTGTTTCCCAATACGACCTTCATTTCATCATTCGCTTTACGCACATTAAACCTTCCCTCGATGTAAAGAAAGCTTTCGCACGGTAACGTGTACAAATCCTGATGTTGTATAGGTATTCGTATCTCATCGCTGTATCCAAGCGTCGTATTGGCGTACGGATTGTACGTATGAGTCTCAATCTTGACGATGCGATCGTCAAAGACTGGCTCACTTCCGATATTCAAAACATCAATTATTCTTTTCGTACGATGAATCCCAATAATTTCAAAAATTCACGATTCAACGCGCGCAGCTTCTTTTCAACGGCAATCTTATTATTGTCACCCGATACCGCTCGCCTTACTGCAATAGTATTGTCCCGCGTAAAAGTATTGTCTCTCGCGTGCTCCGTTTCATTCAGCACGAGCATACTACGAGTATGTTTGTCGCCGCCGTATATGCAATCTTATGATAATTTCCTCTCCTCGAAAATCTAGCAATCGACCTCTTTGATCCACAATACGTATCGTTAAATCCGTAATGCTCCGTACGACGATCGGCAGATAAATGATCTGTGCCGGCGTTTCCGATATCTTATATCCTCGCGTTATGCTCGGTGAAAATTCATGTATCGTGTGTACGCGCATGCCGTTGCTGTACGCACCAGTAGTCACGTTGCATTCTATACGAATAATATTTACGTTTATAATATTAACAGGTTCGTCCGATTCATTCACTTGCGAGGTTGCAATATACGATTCGACGAAAATCCAAGCAAGGATCCTACATTGTCTGATTTGGTAAAGTTTATTCTGTAGGTGCATTTGATTTCGCTCTTTAGCGTACTGTGATTGGCGCGGAGCACTATTGGATATTCCTCATCATAATCGTTTTCAACATCTCTGGATAGGTGTTCATCTCGCAAAATTGCGCGTTTGAAATAGTCATTTATGGCGTGCAATTCGTACGATCCTTCGGGAATCGTAATTTCCTTGTCGTCGTTGCCAAAATAAAATTTATTATTCGAAAAATTTACGTTCGGAATCGTATGATAAGTTTCAAAATCCGTTAATCCGAGCTCATCGGCATCGGTCAAATCTATAATGGGGAAATAGTTTACAGCGAGAACGCTGCTTCTGCCAGTCAACGTAAGTGTCAGTGACATGTCGAACGAATACTGAGTCATGACGATGGATTGTCAGGCTTTAAATTGATCGTTTGAAGAAATTTTAAACACAACTGTCCACAGATACTCTGATTATAACTTTGATAAGATGTGTAATTGTATTCAATTTTCGCTCGTCCGAAATATCGCACAAGTTCCTTGGGTGGTCGAAGATTTCCAAAACTGTCGAAATATACGACACGATCACCCCTCTTTGCGTACGCTACCCAATGTACCAGGACCATCAACGTCATCCAAATTGACGATACCGCTCTTGTTTCGTCGTACACCGCTTATCGGTAAATTATTGCGCATGAAAACATCTCTAAAGAAAGGTATGCGCATACGTTTCGCAAATTGTTCCAATTGCACGTTAGTTGTCGCACCCGTAGGCATTTTTAATGTTTTTTCGACGTTTTTTTTTCTCTTAGACTTTGTTGAGAATCCCTATCCACGCTTGTACGAAGCGAGATAAAGTCCGCGACCTTCCATAGCACGATTGTGACGCTGCATCTCTTCCAGCTGACGTTGCCCCGCCTTGCTATCGTTTACCGCCTTTGCGATTCCCGCTGCACCGCCGGCCAAAGAACCGACAACTCCCAACAACGGTAAAAGTGGTAAAATACCACCGCGTTTCGCTACTATTCGTTTTTTCCTCCTCTTTGTCATCGATGGCTTTTTCATCCCCATACCGAGTTTTGTCTTTGCCTTCATTGCCGCCCAAACGTAGCGGCTGCTCTTTCACCGAGAGTCGAATCCCTCGCGGTAATGCGTTCTCGCAGCTAGTATGCGATCTGCAATGTGACGTTGGTTGAGGTCGTTGCTTCGCGCGTAAGCAATGTCGTGTTCGCGACACGCCGCGTCCAATGAATTGATACCTCGATCGCCTCTAGCCAATCGTTTCTCTAATCGATTTCCCGGCCCGCAAAACTGATAACCGGGAATATGTAATTCGATGGGAAGCGCGCTTATCGCACGATTTAAGAGACCGCTGCCTCTTACGATTCTCGCTGACATTCGTAGCAATCTTTTATCAACGGTGGTGGACCGTCAATGTGTGTTCGTTGCCACGGCTGGTTGTAATGTCGCATGCACGAACGATATTGTCGAACCTCCGAATCAGCCTTTATATATTCTGGAAGCTTGTCCCACAATCGTTCCACGTAATCACCGAAATTTTGCAGTAAAAGAATCTTTGGGATATACTGCAGTTGTTCGGTGGTAAGCCGGAGAACGTCTCTCTCATCCGACAAAAGGAGAAACATTTTTGATACTGAGCGGTTTCGGGTCGAGACATTTCTATAAATAGGGCTCCCCTTCGTGATCATTCGCAAAATTGATTCGAAAGAGAAAACATGCGGTTCGTGCGACAAGCGCGGGTAATCAAAGTATCAAATTTCGACGATAGACTAATATCGAAGAAAAAAGTACGCAAGCATGGAAACATGCTGCCGACTACTATACGCGGTATCGTTTGCGGTCCTTCAAACTGTGGTAAGACAAACGTGTTGATTAGTTTGATAGAAAGTCCGCACGATGTACGTTTCGAGAACGTGTACGTATACTCGAAATCGCTTCAACAGCCGAAATACAAATACTTGGAAAATTTACTAACATCTATAGACGAAATTGGTTATTTTACATTCTCTAATAACAACGATGTCATTCCACCGAGCGAGGCGCTTCCGAATTCCATCTTTATCTTTGATGATGTGGCATGCGGCAAGCAGGTTACGATAAGAGAGTACTTTGCAATGGGTCGACACTCGAGCGTTGACTGTTTCTATCTTTGTCAGACGTACGCCAAGATACCTAAGCATCTTATACGCGACAACGCGAACCTGCTGATTCTGTTTAAACAAAACGGCACAAACTTGAAACATGTGTACAACGATCACATGAATACCGATATGTCTTACGACGATTTCCGTGCATTGTGTCAGAAATGTTGGCAACGCAAATATGGCTTCGTAGTCATTGATAAAGATAGTACGTTGATCAATGGACGATATAGAAGGGGATTTAATGATTTCGCGATACCGTAAAGCGATCAGTCATCATCGACACATCGATCGAGCATCATGAACGGCGATCGTGAAAAGATTGCGACAGAGATTGCAAAAACGAGCGAATCGATTCGCAAAAAATATCGCGCTTGGAGGAAGATATCATATTAGAAAGGCAATTTAAACCGATTACCGAGCCTTTAAAACAGCTTGTCGAAAATACTGTGGAATCTGATGCGTCGAAAATCGAATCGTTGAGTTTGACGTTTGGAGAGAAGCACGAGGAAAAAATAAAAAAGTCCAAGCAAGGAATAAAGCGAGCACGGATAAATATGCCGATAAACGATTCACCGATATATTCGACACCGAATCGATCAAAACGAAGGAAGCAATTTTCTAATATGGCTACTGTTTCTACTCCGATAAAAGTACAACCGCGTCAAACAATACCATCCACGTCCGTCGAAGAAATTTACGAGACCACACCCGATTCGTTTGTAACATCGGTCCGACATGAATTAGAAACGTCCGAAGGCCAGAAAACGTTCCGAGCATTTAAGTCCACTGGCGCAAAAATATATAGGAGATATTATGAGTGTTGATAAAAATATGAATATGGATTACGTCTACGGTGTTAAATTTACCAACGAAGGAATGATGCTAGGTGATAAATGTTTCGATGTGGACAAGAAAGATAATATAATTATCGATGGAATAAAATATAAGGGAACCGAAGGTATCTACGATTTGATTTTTAAAAAATTTCTCAATAAAAAATATACTCGAGATGATTTGTATAAATATCAAAGTATGTTAAATATAACAAATGCGCATAAACGTGACAACAAAGTTAATAATCCTATTAAAACTAATAAAGGGTACAAGTACAAATATATAATTGCGCCATTATTCCCCGATAGAAAGATGGAAAGAGGTATAGACGCGCCGCGCACCATGACGCTAAGCGACAACATAATCGATTACGTGCATTGGAACGATCCCAACGAATTGGTGGATCGTTTGCGATTGCTGGACGCCTCGCGTCGAGCCGGCAACAATGCTCACGACAATGAAATCTTGTCAATTATCGAAGAACTTTGCGAGGCTGACATTATTATAAATTAAACTATGCGTCGGCGATACGTGTCATTCGGTCAATGTTCTCGGTACTGAAATGTCGATTAATAAATTCGGATTATCATTGGGAACGTCGAACAATTTGTACTATGAATGGAATGGATTATTGAGAAATTACGTTCGCGATAACGCTCTCTGCTAGATTACTACCGGCTTTGACGCAAAGTCGCACAAGATTCAACGCATAACACAACCGGAAGCTGATACCGACGCCGTCAACAAACGATACGTGGATAAACTTTTGAGAGATCGAGAACTTGAGCAAAAAATTATCGCACTCGAAACAAACATGCAGGCGCTGCGATTAATGATGGATGAGATAAAGAATGTGCTGAGATATGCAACATCTGACTCGACACAGTAAGCGAGATATACGGATATACTAATATCGCATATTAATTATGCCTCGATCAAACGTGCGAGAGAACAAAAACACCTCCGAAAAGCGGCAACTAGTCGAGGAATTACATGCTCCGGCGAGAAGAAATTTTCCACGAAGACGCGTCATTGTACGCGGATACGACGATCTGTGGCAGGCGGACGTGGTGAACATGCGTTCGTACTCTCAACTCAACAAGGGTCATAAATACATACTCACGGTTATTGATGTGTTGAGCAAGTATGCGTGTGCCGTACCGCTCAAGAGTAAGAGCGGGAACAAAATGTCCGAAAAGATCGCAAAGATTATTGGAGACGATAAAAGGTGTCCGAAAAATTTTCAAACCGGCAGAGGAAAAGAATTTTACAACTCGAGTGTGCAGAAACTCATGAAGAAATACAACATTAATCATTACTCGACATATTCCGTTATGAAAGCCTCGGTCGTGGAACGATTCAATCGTACTTTAAAAAACAATATGTGGAAAATGTTTACGCTGAATGGAAATTACAAATGGATCGACGAGCTATCTCGACTCGTTGCAGAGTACAATACGCGAAAACATCGCACCATCGATATGAGACTTGTCGACGTCACTCCGACGATCGCCGAAAAACTTTTAAATACGGTGTACAGCAATGTAAAAATTGCGGCTCCGGCAAAATTTAAAGTAAGCGATTCGTTACGCGTGAGCAAATACAAAACCATCTTTGAAAAAAGTTTCACACCAAATTGGACGACCGAAATTTTTAAGATTATCGAGGTGCAGAAACTAATCCCGCGACATTCATACTCGAAGATTCGCGGGAAAATCTCGTCGCTGGAGGATTCTACGAATACGAGTTACAACGCGTCGCCAATCCCGACGTATATCTCGTGGAAAAAATTTTACAAAAAAAGGGTGACAAGGTTTACGTGAAATGATTGGGAATGGATAAATCATACAACTCTTGGATTCATAAAAATAATGTATTGTAAACATTTATTGAAACATAAAATATGCGTATAAAATATATAAAATTTATTAAAATATAAATATATAAATATAAAAATATATAATATAAAATGTACAAAATATATACATGGTTATGTACAAAATATATATACAAATATATACAATATAAATATATACAATTAATAAACGAAATATACATTTATTTACAACGGTATCCGATAATGTCCTCACGGTAGCATATCGGTGGTATCGGGTACGATATACCGCTTGTCATCGGACGGACTCAGAGCAATTTTCGTCTCGCGAATCGTATATACTTGATGTAATTTAGATCGTATACACGACTGCTGACGCGTCATTTCAATCTCTTCGTTCAAGCATCGCATGTAATCGTCAAACGTTATCGTTCTCCCGACAACGTTGCTCTTGACGCCTTTGACTTTCTTCGTATCCTTTTTCCCATTCACTCGTAACGCGTACATCTTTGCTCTGAGCCCGACGAATTCGGTCATTATGGCACCGTTGTTTTCATCCTTCATCAGATCCGGTACCTTTTTATTTAGAAGCAGTATATCGTACGCATTATCCATCGCATAATCGCTCGTGTCGAATCTAGCGATGTTGCGCTTCATATTCTCATACACATCCGCGCACTCGATGTGATATATGAGACTGTCCGTATCGGTATACATTACCCGGCATTTGTTGCGATACATTGGCGCCATATACTCGTGATGAAATTCGTACAAACATGTCTTGGATATGTCGAGGATGCACATACCCACGTAAATCGGTTTGTAGAATTTCACCTCGAGTTTACGCAATTCCACAGCGATTAAGTTTTCCGAAAAAACGCTTCTGCTGTGGAAATTTGGTTTTGCAATCATCGCCTCTGCGCCGTACCGACCGTCCCACTTTGTTAATAATTTTACATCGTCACGATTGCGCACATTTTCCATCGTTTTACCAAACACCGCATTGTTCATTAATTTGTATAAATTTTTTTCGAAATCATTTTTAGCCAATGTTCTGAAATGTGTACTTAATTCTATATAATTTTGAAGCCAGGGAGATTGTGAAAACTGTAAAATTCGATGTATTTTTGTTACACAAAGACCGTGCCGCGAACACTGCTACAGGTTGCGGTAGTGTATCACGTAACGCTTCTTATCGTATAACGTTGCAAGCAGCTTGAATTCCCGCTTGCCAGGTGGTTTGTCGCGTGTCGGGCAAAATGATAGATCAGTGTGCGCATCGTGAAGATGTTGCGGGTACTCGAGGTCCACTTCGAGGATATAGCCCGTAGGCGAATCTAGCGCGATGGATGATACGTCAAAATTGGACACGTCGTCGACCCATTGAAAATCGGCATAGGGCAGCGGTTGACACATTGCTCATCCGTACAAATTATTTACATCAAAGTACATCAAGTACATGATGATGGTTTAGATGGTACGACTCCATGTACTTGTTATTAGCGCGAGCGTATCTACCCGAACATTGACTCAAACCACCGCGTATACCACGTTCGATGAACATAACCATGTCGATAAGCATGTCTGTAAGCAACTCGAACGTGATCTTTGTGTGCTTCAACATGGCGTCCCACGCGTATCCGGGGAGAGTATAGTAATACGCGGGATGGAGTTCGTAACTTTCGATACATTTATCTCGAAAGTTTTCGAAAATGTCGGCTAATAACAAGACATCGATTTTGAGGTACAAGTCGCTATATTCGCCTAGCGTCCGAATGGAGAATCACGTCCAGACGTTCTCGGCGTGCGCGTAATCGCTCTCGGATACAGTTTCACCGGTCAAGGAACTGTAAAACGATTCGCTCGATGGTAAACACGTATCTTGCAACCTGTCAACGGAATCGATGTATTTGTACGGAAATACACCTTTTCGCGTTAACAAATTGAAATTTTCCATAGATAAATTTTAAAATTCCGATTTTAAAATTTTGAGTTTATCTTTGTCCAAAAATGATGCTAATTTATCGAGACTCGATGCGAGAAATTTATATGAATCGATGAAACGTAATTTTATTTTATTTTTTGATTCTTCTTTAAAATCAACATTTTTAGTAAACGAAATATATTTTTCCTTGGTTATCGGTAATAACTCGATTTCCCCTTCGAACGCTGTGGCTATTTCCTCGATGATAAAATGAGAATCGTAACCGGATAAATGTGAAAAACTATCGGAATACAAAAAAAATCTTTATAATTTAAATTACAATTTGAGGACCTCTGTACCACCCAGTCAGATGGCAATAATCGCAAACGCGTGTATGGTCTTGCGCAAACGGTTTTTCGCATATATGACAACGAGTGGCGCTATGGAATTTCTCCTACTTATCGGATGTTAAATTTACCATGGGGATATTTGTTTTTAAAATATTTTTTACACGTAATGTCAGTTTTTTAAGGTCTTCGGCGAACCATGCTAAACAATCGGCGCTACGACGCGAATGATACGCCGATAATGAGTCGTCGAACGAGCAATGTACATAGTAAACATGCTAAACTAAATACTTGATGGTGTTGATACGCGTTTTTCTCTTTTTCCTTCTTGGCCAGGACGCATTCCAAGTCGGCGTAGACCACAAATGGAAGCCGCTCCTTCCGATTAGGGTTGTTGAACGATAGCCACTTGTCCTTGTCGCTCGGCAATCGGACAGCGCAGTCGTTTAGCTTCCGCACTCAACCGTATGCGACTGCAACTTGGCGTCTGAATAAAAATAATGTAGACATCTGTAAAAGAACAAAATTTTAATTAAGATTTATGTAACAAAGTGTATAACCTATAATTATTCAAATAATATAAAATAAACTTACCGATCACAGATATATCTTTGGCCATTGTGTTTGCTCAATTGCGAGCTCACGAGCCTGGATAAATTTTTGATCCTTGCAAAATGTCCCACGCTGTTGTCGTCTTCAATGTACAGCAGATTCACATGCTTGTCCCGCTTCTGCTGCAAAAGATGTATCGGGACAATGTTTTTGTCTTCGATGCCGTACACATTGATTGAAATGTCATTTGCAAGTTTAAATTTCTTAATTTGGTTCACAGTCACTGGAAACTCAATGTCCCGGAGATTCAGCACTGTCGCGTAATTCGGGTACGATGATTCCCGTTCCGCATGACTTTCGGCGGGATACAGAGCGGCGACCACTGCCCACGCAAAACACGCATTGTCCTTTGATTGCACGTTAATCACCGCTCTCTTTATCATAATTTTCCGCGGTAACTTGATGTGACATCCCGCGCGCATGGGATTGTATTTGTTAATATTTACAGTCAAGTTCAATATTCGCGACAATGCCCACCCGCTATCGCGTTCCTGAAACTCTTCCAGAGACGCTAGGATGGACTCGATAACGCGCTGTTCGTACCACTCGCGTAAATCAGATGTGCGAAAGAATTCATAGTTTCTCGTATTCACACTTTTATTCGCATGTTTATCACCCGACACAAATTCACCGTTGAATATAGTGTTCACTTTTACACTGCTGTGTTTTTTTAAAGCGTCCTGCACATGTTCCAACACAATGTCTTTAGCGTCATCGAGAAATTGGCGCGGTTCGATGTGATTATAATTTATCACCGCACCAGTCGATACGCGACTCTCGAACGCCGTATCAATTTCGCGCTTACGAAACGTCCGCGTACCGAATTTT
Source organism: Camponotus floridanus (assembly GCF_003227725.1). Taxonomy (NCBI): domain Eukaryota; kingdom Metazoa; phylum Arthropoda; class Insecta; order Hymenoptera; family Formicidae; genus Camponotus; species Camponotus floridanus. The sequence continues at coordinate 21,477 of NW_020229363.1, forward strand.
TCAGCCCTTCGAGGCGCGCGATCTGAGCAATTAGCGATTGTCGATATCCGATCGATAATCGCGGTCGTTTGATTCGACTTTGCTCTTCCAGCGACTCGATGTATTCGTCGCATCGTTGCTCCCACACAATGTAATCTTCCAACGAATCAAGCAAAGCGGACTGCTCTCGCAAAATTTGCTCCTCCATATTGTAACACTTGCAAAATTTAGCGTTTCTAATGACTGTCCTGATGCACTTTAGCTACTGGTGGGGTGCGCCTCTCTATCATGCGCCTCTCTATCATGATTTATATATCGTCTCATGCATTGTTTTATCATCGAACATTCTAGAACGATTTCATCTTACAAAAAAATTCCCCGTAGTACCGTGTGCAATTTGACCTTGAAAATTTCGCGTTTCGTCACGTACATTTGAAAAATCTAACGTGATTGCATCAGGGGCAGCCGTACATCGGCACTCGATTTTAGCAAATTCAGCTAAATCTTTGTTCTGAGGATGATGTCATCGCAGTCGTACATCGGCGCGACAAAATTTTGGAAGAAATTAAAATGTTGCGTCAGCAATAATCCCCTCTACATCGCAATTCACGATACTATATGAATTGATATTAATTCTAATACGATTGTAGTATTGCATCAATCGCGCGTATGAAAGGTTCACCGCTAAAGAAATATGAATTTCTACGTTCCGATTCGAAACGGTGAAACTCCGCCGTGTAAGAAGTAAAAATGCGACATGTAAGTTCAAATCGTTTAAAAAATTTGTTATATTAAATTAAATTATAAATATATTGGTCTAATTATCTTTATTTTATAGTATTTAGCCTCGTCGTGCGGCTCGCATACTTGGAAAAAGGTACGCTCTAACCCCGACGTCGTACAAGTATTTGGACATTGGAATAAACGTTGGAGCTGTATCGTACGTGGAACTGATTCTCGGCGACAATCGAGGCAATCAAATAGTGTTGCCCTTTTCAACGTGGAATTTGTTGATGTGGAAGCAAGCAGACGTTGAACAATTTCTACAATCGACTGCTCCCCCATTAAGGATTGGAGATTTAACGATTGAAATGTATCAATCGAAAATTGTAAAACTCACATTATGCGAAAATTCTTTGTACATGAAACCAGAAACGTTATTACATTTATTTAATTTTGAAAATTGTATCGATCATATGCATAATTGGTTATGCGAGAATATGTATCTCGTGAATGAAAAATTTAAACAATTTGAAACTGTATTACAACGTAGTAATATTATACTACTGTATGCGATGCTGTAAAAACGATACGCGAGAGTGATGTCTTTGACAGCGAATCATTGATCGATTGCGAATTATTAACATGTGCTGTAAATGATATTCTTTACGATGCGTGCAGTAAATAATTATTTTTATTCCGTCTATGATTTTATTTCTTTCCTTCCATACGAATAAGAATAGTCGACAATTTTTCTCAACACGCTCCGCCAAAGATGTAGAGAAATGCTGAGGTAGATGAGACGCGATGCTCTAATTGGAATGAGACGCGAGATATTAAAAGATATAATGAAGAGGAGTCTGCGGCATTAGAATATTATTTCGTTGTTCTTTGCGTTTCGTTAGTCTTGTGTGTTACGTTAGTGCAATGGCCGAAGAAGATGTAATCATCGACGATGAAGATATAGATGTTATTATCGTCAACGAAGGCGTTGAAGAAATTATTATCATTGATGATGAAGATAATCAAATGGATATTGATGATGATGATAATCATATGGACATTGACAATCTAGACGAATCAGACGAGGATGGGTCTGATGTTGAAATAGAACCCTTGACAGACAGTGCTTACGATAGTGACAATAATGATGCTGAACTAGTACAACAGAAACAGCGACATTTAGACTTACCCGAAATATTAACATTGAACGAGGCAACAAAGATATGTTACATTTGCTATTTTTACATGGAAAATGGATCGAGGTATTGCGCTTTCTAAGACTATCGGAATTGTTTCTGGAAGCTACATCTGTTCGGCAACATAGAATCACAGCTTATTGCAATAGATATAATATGTCGTGCAAGGAGTGCAGGAAATCTCTACTTCTAATACTGCCGTGTGACATGTGCCCCATTTGCACACATTAAATAAATGGATAACATAATCTTTATAGATCTTTCAATAAAATGATACATTCAAAATTTTTTAATTATTATTTTCAGATAATGAGCAATTTAATATAATACATGATGACTTTGTTTCAAATACAGAAATGATAAATGAATTCCATAATCAATATGAAGATCCAAATGTAGTAAACTCATATTTAGATTTGAATGTGCAATCTGATTTTCACTATAATGATGAATTACAGACTAATATTGTAACTAATAATGAAAATTTGGGAAGTGTAGATAAAACTTATGGATTAAAATGAAACTAAATCTTCTAGAAACTATCCTCGAATTATAGAAAACAAAAAATGTAAAATAAATATGACTATTTTATCAGAGAGAATGAATTTAACAGATTCATTCAATTTAGATAACTCTTTAGAACTTTCTGATATTCTAAATAACAATGATGAATTATATTACAACCCACATATTGCAAATGTCCCGCAACATACAGGTATGAATATATACAAATATTGTTCGCGAGTTAGCGCGGATTGCTGCGACAGCGCAAAGTTTTGAGAAAGCGGCAGACGGACGGCCACGAACAGAATATTTAACGCTAAAAGACTTAACACGACACGTAATTTTTTTGGTTTTTTCAGTTTTATTTTTGACATCACACAATTAATAAAAGTTTTACACAAATAAAAATAAGCACAATTATTTCAGGTACAGAAATAATTCCGAAGCCGAGATTGCGAAAGTCCGAGTGAGAAAGCGGTCGTTTGATAGTGCGAAAGCGGTTATACAAAGCGGTGAAGCGGTTTTACAAAATACTGCGAGCAGCGAAAAAGTGCGGGACTTGGCTGGTCCACGCGCGGTGCCCATTATATAGCGAGCGGATTTTTGGGCCCGCTGCGACGTGGACCAATTAATTCAATCTTTTAGCGGTGACCTCATTGCGGCGCGTGTCGTTAGTTGTTGATGAGGTCGGATATTATTTATTTGCCATGCGCGCAATCTTTTTAGATCAGCTGATTAGCGATCAGCTGATCGTGACGCATGCCCATGAGCGGCGTAAATTTCAACGACGGTTGACAATAATATTGTTCGCGGCGATGATGAGCGTTTTTTCCGGTGGCAAAAAAAGGGGGATAACTCGAACGTTCGAGTTTTTCTAACAAATAGATATTTCGAGAAGATTCTCGACGCCCGTTAATTTTTAATTTTCGAACATTTATTAGCGAAAACATGCGAATTTCGCTATGCGATTTTTTAATCTGGAATGATTATTTTAATTTTTGAACATCCCGCCCGCCTCGTCAGTACGTGACGAAATTTATGAGTGTGTGCGGTTACAAACAGGTGTCGCGAACTGTTCCATTGATAAGATGTGAAATGAGTAATGAATGGAATGCGAAGTGACGTAGTACGAGACATGTCGCTTAGATTATTCGATTCTTTCGCGAGAACACGCAGAGAACAGTGCAGTGAAATGAGGCGTATACTTGTGAATTGTGTGAATGATCTCGCGAATGTGGTGAAGCTCAAGATAGTGTATGTTAAACAATCGCAAGTAAAGTGCAGTGATGAGTGAACGTGAGTAAATTGTGACGCGAAGTCCGAAAGAGAGTGAAGGAAAAGTTAATAACGCGGCTCGAATGTGACATAAAAATGTGATTAAAAAATGTGATGGCACGCGGTATGATTGTCGGAGATAATGCGCGACTCAGGCCGTGATAAATATTGTAATGAACGGACAAGTGAATTATATGTAGACGAAAAGAAGAGAAAAAAAATTCGGTGTTCTTTTCGCTCACGACTCCGGGTGTGTTGGTGCTGTGGTGTCGGCTCCAGGCAGGAGGACGATCTTCGTCAGAGGCCGGATGAGCTCCGAAGATGCGGTGCGTACGCGTGTCACGCCGTCGTCCCCAGGATGCAGCCGGGTGATCCGGGCGAGTGGCCATCGGGTCGGCGGTGTTGTGTCCGACCGCACGAGGCATAGGGCGCCGACGGTAGGACTGGCTAAGTCCTTCAGCTACTTCGGTCGGGATGCCAAGGAGTTGACGTACTCTCGTGACCACCTCTCCCAAAAGTGGTCGCGCATCCGTTGGAGGAGTTTCCAGCGGGGCAGAAGATTGAAGCTGCTGTCCGCCAGTGAGGGCTCAGGCACTGCCAGCAGAGGAGCTCCGATCAGGAAGTGTCCTGGTGTGAGTGCCGTTATGTCGTCGTGATCGTCCGATAGTGCTTGAAGAGGACACGAGTTGAGGCACGCCTCCACTTGAGCGAGGAACGTCGACATCTCCTCGAAAGTGAGGGTCGTGTCTCCGAGGACCCTTCGCAGATGGTATTTAGTCGACTTCACCGCCGCCTCCCAAAGCCCGCCGAAGTGAGGTGCTGCCGGTGGATTGAATCTCCACCGGATCCCGTCGGACGCTGCAATGTGAGCGATGCGTCGGCCGTCGGATGATGATGCCTGAAACAGGAGTCGCAGCTCTCGGTCTGCTCCGACAAAATTGGTGCCGCAGTCGGAGTAGACTTCTTTGCATAGGCCCCGACGGGAAGTGAAGCGCCGGAACGCAGCGAGGAATGCATCTGGAGTAGTCCGATGCGGCTTCCAAGTGAACGGCCTTGGTGGCGAAGCAGATGAAGACGGCGATGAATCCCTTGTGTGATTTGTGACCTCTTCCCTTTCCGTTCAGATGAGAATTGGCTCGGCATAATCAACACCGGTTCGCAGGAATGGACGTGCCGGTGCGACTCGTGCCGTCGGAAGGCTGCTCATCATGGGCTGTGGTACTGCGGCCTTCCATCTCACACATGTGACACACCGGTGGATGGTTCTCTTAACGATAGAGCGTCCTTGGGGAATCCAGTACCACAAGCGAAGCAGTTCTAGAGCCGTATTCATAGTGCGAACTTATTTTTAAGACTGCCTTAAGTTCGATCTTAAGACGCTTTCTAGATTCATAATGTAAAAAAAGACAGGATTTAAGCAAACTCTTAAGATGTATCTTGTTCAAGATGATCTTATTTGGAAACGTCTTAATATGATTCATAAAACCCATTAAGCATAGAATTAAGATTATCTTATTAATCATGAATTCATAGTCATTAAAGAACTTCTTATTTCACGCACACACTGACAAATAAGACGATCTTCGCTAAGACATGTGCGAGGACGTCTTATTGGAACAGTTATCTGCGTACGCTTGTAACGTTTATAGATAAATAAAATTAATAATTCTATAATAGTGATTAGATCACTTGAAACTAGAAGAAAGGGAAAAAGTTTAATTCCGTAAATGAAAAATAGATAGTCTGGCCTGCATTTTCTTGTTCTTTCTGTTTTACATCGTTTTGTTTTACATTCTAACCTAAAATATTTATCCACACAATAGTGTGAAATAACGACGATAAGCTAGACATATTCCAAACAAACAAATCCACACAATTTTTCGTAACATTTCATAATTTATTTTACAAAATTGCTTATACATATTATTATACATATTATTTTTAAACAATGGATTTAGAAGATCCAAGAAATTTGGAACTACATGATTTAAACTTGAATGACGACGAAGAAGTAGAAAATATAATGATGCGTGCTCCTAAGCGATATTTCCGTGATTACCAAAATCCTTTTGAATTTTACAATGACAAAGAATTTAAAAGAAGATTTCGGTTCTCCAAAAATTCAGTAATGTTTGGCATTTTACCATTAATAGAAGAAAGACTTGCCAGAATAAATAATCGAGGCTTGCCAATATCTCCTATCATACAATTATTAATATGTTTAAGATTTTATTATATAAGTTAAGATTTTATTCGACAGCTAGTTTTCAGGTATATAAATTACACACAAACATTTGTGTGTGTGTGTGTGTGTGTGGTGTGTGTGTGTGTGTGTGTGTGTGTGTAATATAATACACATTAAATTATTAAATAAAATTTAATATTTTTACAGCTTGTTATAGGTGATATAATAACAATATCGCAACCAACAATTTCACGAATTGTATTAAGAGTGTCTATTTTATTGGCCAGCTATATTAATCGATATATAAAAATGCCATCATCAGAAGAATCATTTGCTGAGAATAAACGATTATTTAAAGAACTTGGACGTGGTAATGGAGGTATAGGCTTTCCTAGTATTGATGGTGCAATAGATTGCACACATATTCGTTTAACGCATACAAGGCTCCAAAATATTGATAAAATTTATAGAAACAGAAAAGGTTATTTTTCTTTGAATGTTCAGGTATGTATATATATATACATATTTATTGTTTGAATAATTAAAGAAAATATTGCAAAAAAGCAATATATATAAAACAAAAACTCATTCTTAATTCATTTTTTCTCCTTGTAGGCTATTGTCGGGCCACGCACTGAAATTTTAGATATTGTTCCAGAATAGCCAGGTAGTCAGCACGATAGTCGAATCTTTCAAAATTCTCGCATATTTATGCGATATAAGCAAGATCAATTAGATGGGATGCTTGTTGGAGATGCTGGATATCCTGCATTGCCTTTTTTACTTACACTAATTAATAATCCTACGACAGATGAAGAAATAAGGTTACATATGTATTTTATAACTATAATTTAAAAATGTCTATATAATAGTATTATGTTTTTTAATGATATATATATATATATATATTTTTTTTAGTTATAATATCATTCATAGAAGAACAAGAATAATTGTAGAAAGAACATTTGGTATATGGAAACGTAGATTTCCCTGTTTATCAAAAGGGCTTACTACAAAATTGTCAACGTCTACATCAATTGTTATGGCATGCGCTGTTCTTCATAATCTATCATTGATTTTTAATGATAAGTTAGACGAAGATGATAATGAAGAATTGGAAGATATAAATAACGAAATCCCTCAAATTCCGCCTCACTGGCAGCCTGGAGAAGGCTTTCTCGTAAGAACTGCTCTTATCGAACGACTTTTCAGATAAAATTTTTATTATATATATACTGAAAATATGTTTCTCGTTTGATATATACACATAATTTGCATAGGTATATATTAATCATATATATTATACGTTTTTTTGACATATTTTTGTGTTACAAATTATTTTTTTTGCACTTTAAAAATGAACATTATAATATGTAATGTAACTTAAACATAACTTAAAGTAAAGTATTTTTAATATTTTTTATTATAAACATCTATGTATTATGCTAAACATTACTGAATTTTTTGGAAACCGGAAACGTTTAAATCCTATCTCATTGTAAAACTTAAAAAAGAATTTTGATAATCACAAAGATATCGCTTAGACGTGCGCCTTGTCATGTCTTCTACTTCTTTTTATATGTTTGTTTATAAATCAAAATAATATCTCATTGTAAATACAACATAAGCATATCTTTTAATTAAACATCTTTTAATTAAACAGATCTCTTTAGTTACTTATTAAATTTAATTAAATATCTTTTAATTAAACAGATCTCTTTAGTTACTTTTAATTTGTATGTCTATAAGTATACATATATAGTATTATAAAAAAACATCTTTGTGATAAGACAATTTTATTTTTCAACTGTATACATATATCTATAATATAATACTTAGAATGTATATTTCATACATAAACTTAAAACTTCAATTAAAATAGAAAAATGAACATCTTTTATCACAGAAATCTTTGGCAAGACAATCTTTGAACTGAATACATCTGTATTTAGAATCTATACTAGGAAAATTCTAACCATATTGAAAATGAACAATATAGAATACGAACTTACATTATATGACTTGTTTAAATGTAGCTTAGTTAATGTAAATAAAATAAACTGTAAATAAAATAAACTGTGTAAATAAAATAAAAAAAAATAAAAGCGAATACGAATCAATATTTATATTATATTATATGGATCAATATTTTCCTTATCTTTGGACGAACATTGTATAATCCCGAGTTTTGCTTTACTGGTTTGTATTTCTATCGTTTGTATTTCTTTTAAATGTTGTAACTGCATACAGTTCATTTCTCTCAAATGTTCTTCTTTCATTTTACATATTTTTTCTTCATGTGTTCGTTTCATGCATGCTAATTCAGCTTCTTGATTCATTATTTGTTGTATACGTTCTATCTTTAATTTTTCTTCTGTGTCTATAAATTCTATTGTGTTTCTGTTCTTTCGTTTCATATTATTGTCAACTTTTCTTTTTGATGACTCTTCTGATAAATCACATAAAGTCATACATTCTTTCTTACTTATTTTGTCAGAAACAGTTGTGTCTACAAAAAAAATACTTTTAGTATACGTTACATATAAATATTATTGCATATTAATATGCAAATATATTACATAAATACTTTGCAAAGTACTAATTTCTATATTTGTAGAAGATTTATCAATTTTGTCTCCTATATTCGTAGAAGACTCATCATTTTCGTCTTCTATAATTATAGGAAAATCATCAAGATTTAACGTTTCTATATTATCAGTAGATATGGCATCAAATCCAGCTCTACGCTTATCTGAAATGTGTAGGAAAAAAATTTGTTTATGGTAGACAAAGTTGAAAAAATAGAATTATATTTTTAATATCTTCTGTGCTAATTTAAAAGATTACTTTCATACATACTCTTAATTTCTGTCTTAGTCATATTGGATGAAAAGGCAGCTGGAGCAGTCTTCATGAGGTCAGGCACAATATTAAGAATATCAGGGTCGATAGTTGCTTCTGTCTCTTCTGGTCCTCCACCAGTTGCCATACGGAATTGTCTCTCTTTTGTCAATGCTTCTCTTTGGCTTTGTTTTAGATTTGTCCATAATTTTTTCAATTGTTGGACTGTTCTCTATTAAAATATTTTACATTATTATGATATATGTCGATGCACTATTATCGTAGTTCTTACCTCTTCACAAATTAAAGTTGACTGATTGTATTTATTAGAAATTTCACTCCAGGCACATTCTTTGTCTTTCAATGTTGCACCGTCATTTTTCTTTATTTCTACTATATGTTTATATTCTTCTAGGATTTGCAGAAACACTTTTTTCTCCATGTTTGTATAGTGTTTACTTTTACTTTTAGGTGCTTTTTCTTTACATGACATTCTGTAAACAAAATAATAATTTAATTACAAAAAACTTAAAATATATAATTTTTATGTAAATAGACCTTTTACTTACATTGCTAAAATAAGAATGTTCTTCTCTGTTTAAAAAAGTTATGCACACAATTTTCTCTTTTGATTAAAATTATATATGATTAAAGTATGTCGATATATATTATTATCTTCGATTCAATTTGCATATGATTAGAGGTTATGAATATCTTTTAATCATATAAACTAGATAGCATAATACTTCCTAAAATTGAATTCCAAATGCAATGTTTTAATTGGTGAATCCAACGGAAATATTACGGAAACACCCGATTTATAAATAAGCATTGCCTTAAGTACATCTTTATAAAGGCGATCGTATATCACATAAGAAATACTTAAATAAAAATTTCTCAATTAAGATTATCTTATATCGCGACTATGAATTATATCGTTCTTAAGATGATTTTCATTGAATAAGTCAATCTCCACCAAGACGGTCTTGGGTATTACCTTGAGCTTCGACTATGAATACCGACCCTAGGGTGAGCTGAACCCCGCCGTGAAGCGTTCGTCTGTGGTATGCCCTGACGAGGAGTTGCGTCATCCATGACTCTGGAGGTAAGATGATCAGATGGCGTTCGTTTTCTGAGAGCACAGCGTGCTTCAGCCGACTCCCGACTCGAATGATTTCATGGTCGTCGAGGAAGGGGGTTAATTTCGTTATTGGACCCTTGACCAACTTGTGATTTTGTTTCAGGGCAGTGATCTCCTTGGAGAGCTTGCACCAAGCGGAGCCAGAGGAGCAAGGCTGCTTCTAACTCGTCGGGCGTGAGGTTGAGGTGAGCCTTCGAACTCGGTGGGTTGCCTCGCCATCGGCAACACCAGGCGGTGACCCTCAGGAGGCAAATGGAGATCGAAGAACCTGAGGAGCATCTCTGGTTCGGCTTTCTCTGTGGTCGTCAAGTGGGAGGCGATTGCTCTCGTCTCCGGCACCTCGACGTCGTGTATGGCGTAATCGTGCTGTGGCCAGAACGCTGGATCTTTGGCGAGCCATGGGGGTCCCGTTCATCAGAGGGAATGGTTGAGCAGGTCCCGGGGCTCAATCCCCCGAGAGGCGCAGTCAGCGGGGTTGTCTCGTCCTGGGATGTGTCGCCATCGTGCCTCCGGAAGTTTCGTCTGGATGTGGGACACCTTGTTGGCCACGAAGGTTTTTCACTTCGAGGCGTGTCCTTGGATCCATTGAAGCGTGACCCGGGAGTCCGACCATAGGGTGACTGGAGCTGAAATCAAGTCTAAGGCCTTGCGGAGATGAAAAGTCAGGTTAGTGACCAGGACTGCGGCGCACAATTCCAAGCGCAATTAGAGCTCGACGTGATTTGGTTGGTTATCGGCCCTCAGCCATCGTTCCAACCGGAGCTGTTCCAACAGCGGAAGATCTTCAAGCAGACGTCTCCACAACGCCTCATCTGATTGAGGCAGTGGGGAGTCCCAATCTAAGTGCTTCATCCAAGCTGACTGGATGAGGATTTTGGCACGAGCGGTGACGGGAGCTAACCAGCCTAAGGGGTCGAAGATTCGAGCCGTCTCCGACAAGGGGTCGAAGATTCGAGCCTGTCTTTTCGTCAGCGGGGCGGTCGTGCGAGGCTGGAGGCGGAACGTAAAGGAGTCGCTGCGGAGGTGCCACCGTAGACCAAGCGTCGGATGAGCTTCGTCCTCCCAGTCGTGGTGTGGCTGCTGGAGTTGATGCTCCCTTGGTATCTCCTCGAGGATACTCTGGTGATTTGAGGCCTACTTCCTCAAGGGAAACCCGCCCGCCGTGCAGAGCGGCGTAACTGCCTCTGTGTTTCGACTGCCTCGGACAGGGTGCTGGCACCTGTGACGATGTCGTCGACATAGCAATCGCGCCGCAAAGCGACTGCTCCCTTGGGGTTTGCCGGCTCTTCATCGTCGGCTAATTGGCGGGGAGTTCTGATCGTCAGGAAAGATGCACAGGCCAATCCGTATGTCACCGTATTGAGTCGATACTCCTGGACGTCATCAGTGCGTTGTCGCTTCCAAAGGATCCGCTGCAGATCTCGATCGTCAGGATGTACTAGAATCTGCCGGTACATCTTCTCGATGTCAGCGATGAAGACAAAGCGGTGCCAACGAAGAAGGACGTCGGCGAGAGTTGGCAGAAGATTGGCTCCAACCAGTAAGGTGTTGTTGAGCGAGTCTCCGGCAGGCGTACATTGGGATCCATTGAAGACGACTCTCAACTTGGTGGTCGTGCTGGAAGTCCGGAGCACACCGTGATGCGGTAAGTAGCACACGGGATTGTTTTTGATAAGCGGTGTTTTGACCAAGATCATGTGTTTCAGGTCCGTGTACTCTTCCATGAAGTCGCAATAGAGCTAGTTGAAGCTGGCGTTTCTGGAACGGCGTCGCTCCATTGCCGTGAGAAGTCGCTCGGCGGACTTTCGTGTGTGATCAAGAGGTGGAAGAGGGCCAGCCAGTGGAAGACGCACCATGTATCTTCCGTCTGCGTGGCGTTCATGAGTGCGAGCGAAGATCTCCTCGCATCGTTCTTCGTCTGGCGTAAGCACGACGGAAGCAGGCTGCTCCCGCCCGTTCTTGTTCCCAGAACCTTTGAACCAGAGCGTGCAAGTCGTGGTCGATGGTGCACTGGAGGGAGCTGAGGGAGCCGTTGGACGTCACGACTCCGCAGCTTCCTGACAACATCCACCCGAACGTGGTCCTCTGCGCGATGGGTTGGTCCTTGCGACCCTTACGGAGACCATCGAGGAGAATCCCGGAGAAGGCATCGGCGCCGAGGAGAAGGTGGATGGGGTCTCGCTGAAGATACTACGGATCCGCCAAAGTGAGGCCGTGAATGTGCGGCCACGTGGTGGAGCCCTGAATTGCTGGCCCCTGGTAGGAAGACAGCCGTGGAAGGACGTAAGCAGCTACGGTGAGGGGGGCTCCAGTCACCCTTGACTTCAGAGCGAGCGTTACCCTTCCGCGTGTGGATCCTGAGTGTGCTCCTCCGATTCCAATTATGGACATCGAGGAGCGGGTGCGCGCCAGACGGAGGCGCTGCGCTAAGTCTTCCGAGACGAGAGACACCTCGGATCCCTGGTCGAGCAGGGCTCGCACATCCTGAGGTCGTCCCAGACGGTCGGTGAGTGTGACGCGCGCGGTGGCGAGAAGAGTCGCCCTTTTGTCGTGTGAAGTGCGTGTCGTGGAGAAAGTGCTCGCTTCGTGTGATGTTGGTGTCGTGTACGCGTCGTGCAACAGTGTGTGGTGCCGCGACTTGCACATGAAACACGTTTTGATGGATTGACATTTTGCCATCATGTGGTTCCCGAGACAGTTAAAACAAAGTCCGCTAACCTCGACGAATGACTTTCTTTCGCTCGCGGACTTGGACTTGAACTCGGGGCACTGCATTAGTGTGTGTTTGCCCTTGCAAGCGGCGCATTTGGACGCGTCGGGCCCGTTCTTCACGAAGTGAGACTTCGCGGTCCGGGAGGTTTCCCCAGCACTCTTCGTGGCGATCTTGGGTTTCGCGGCGTTCAAGGTAAGAATCCTTTTACTAATAAAGTCAGTGAGTGCTTCGTGAGTCGGCGGATCGGGAGAATCGCTGGTGGAAGATTCCCACTCGAGACGTGTTCGCGAGTCGAACAATTCGATCACCAGGTGATTGAGGAGATCCATCCCATGGGAATTGATGGGTCTTCCGATGCTTTCTTGCGCGTTGACGGTGGCCGTGACGGCGTGATGGATACGACTTAGCTCTTCGGCTAGCTCCTCGGACTCGGACTTTATTTTTCCGACGGCAGTGAAAGTAGAAAAATTTGATCGCATGAGCTCTTTCTTATTTTCAAAGTGTTTTGCCAAGATCGCCCACGCGCGGTCGTAATTCTCGCTTGTAACCGTTAATGATCGGATTAATTTTTCCGCAGATCCCTTCATGCAGAAGCGAAGGTAATGGAACCGCTCAATGTTCGAGACCGACGGATTCTCTCCGACGAGGGATAAAAAGAGCTCCCGAAACGAAGGCCAGTTTTCGTAGGCACCCGAAAACGGCGGCAATTTTATACGCGGCAACGCGGTTTTGGGAGAAGACTCCGACTTCGGTTCGATTCTGTGTGCGACAACTGACTCGGCCCTTAACTTGTCAGCGTAGTTGCTCAACGTGCTCCGCTGAGATACGTAAGTACATTCCGCAGTATCGATGAAATCATTTTTGGCGTACTCACTCTCCAAGTATCTGTCTTTAAGAGCCGTTCGTATCAGTTCGTGTTGAGCCTCGAATTTCGCCCAGAGGTTTTCGAGGATGGTGAGGCGAGCTTGGATGGCACCGGCGGTGATGTTGGTGACTCCCATCTTGCGGAGGTTGTCCACGGAGCGAGACATTCGTCCGTGGATGTCGGTTTGAGCTTCTAACAAGGCCTTCAGGTCGGCACTCATTTTGATTTATCTGCTTTTCTGTCTGTTCAGGAGATTTGCAGCACTGCACAGCACTGAAAACGTCACCCACGAAACTGCGGATGCGGATAAAAAATCTGGCTCGAAGGACCAGAAATGTTCGCGAGTTAGCGCGGATTGCTGCGACAGCGCAAAGTTTTAAGAAAGCGGCAGACGGACGGCCACGAACAGAATATTTAACGCTAAAAGACTTAACACGACATGTAATTTTTTTTGGTTTTTTCAGTTTTATTTTTGACATCACACAATTAATAAAAGTTTTACACAAATAAAAATAAGCACAATTATTTCAGGTACAGAAATAATTCCGAAGCCGAGATTGCGAAAGTCCGAGTGAGAAAGCGGTCGTTTGATAGTGCGAAAGCGGTTATACAAAGCGGTGAAGCGGTTTTACAAAATACTGCGAGCAGCGAAAAAGTGCGGGACTTGGCTGGTCCACGCGCGGTGCCCATTATATAGCGAGCGGATTTTTGGGCCCGCTGCGACGTGGACCAATTAATTCAATCTTTTAGCGGTGACCTCATTGCGGCGCGTGTCGTTAGTTGTTGATGAGGTCGGATATTATTTATTTGCCATGCGCGCAATCTTTTTAGATCAGCTGATTGGCGATCAGCTGATCGTGACGCATGGGCGCGCATGCCCATGAACGGCGTAAATTTCAACGACGGTTGACAATAATATTGTTCACGGCGATGATGAGCGTTTTTTCTGGTGGCAAAAAAAGGGGGATAACTCGAACGTTCGAGTTTTTCTAACAAATAGATATTTCGAGAAGATTCTCGACGCCCGCTAATTTTAAATTTTCGAACATTTATTAGCGAAAACATGCGAATTTCGCTATGTGATTTTTTAATCTGGAATGATTATTTTAATTTTTGAACAAATATATATGACTTTTTATTTATACATTTCAAAGTAATTAATTATGTTCGGCATTCATTTTGCTAGCAAAAGGATAATTATTTTGTATTTGCAAAAATAAATTATAAAAGTTAATAATATTAAACTTACATAGCTTACATCTCATACTCTTAATAAGCTTACATGTAAAATCATTTTTAAAATTTTTACAAATCTGCTATTCTCATATCATCAAATTGTAAATATTATTTTTAATCTTTTAATTCTTATTGTATTATTTTTCTTATTGTAAGATTAATATTTATTAATTATAATTTATTAATTTGTTAATAAATAAGATTTATCAATTATTGAACTATTATCTTTTACTTATTGTTAGCATTTTTATAATTTGATAAAAAAAACAATATTTTATTTATCAATATCTATATTTTTAAATAATATATTTGAAAATAAATATTTTTGATTTCAGATATTGAAAAGATATAAATTTTAAATTAATAACGATGAAGATCCGCATTATGAACTATCTATTTATAGTCAGAGTTTAAATAATAACTCTAGTGATATTGAAAATAAAAAAAAATTGTGAAATTGATGATTTAATAATAAATCTGATGGAATAAGATCAAGGAATTGTTCAGAAAATAAAAACAGTTTATTAATAGGAAAAGAAATAGGAACATGCGAAGATGATGAATTATTTGAGAAAGAAATAAGAATATGCAAAGATGATGAATTATTTGTAGAATTATCTCGAGGGCCAAAAGGAGATAAAAAATCTAATTTTTGCGTTTACTGCAATACTATGCAAACTAAAATTGCTCGGCATCTAGAGTTGAAACACAGAAATGAAGAAAAAGTAAAAAAAAATTCCTATCACTTCCAAAGAAATCTAGAGAGCGAAGAGAAGCAATAAATCAAATAAGAAAAAAAGGTAACTTCAAATTTAATACACAAGCAGATCTAAATAGTGGTTCTATGATTGTTGTAAGAAGACCTACTAAGAAAGAGAAACAATGTGGTTCTCATTTTTTACTATGTTCCAATTGTGAAGGATATTATTCTATAAGTAATCTCAGGCATCATTATCGCATTTATGCTAAGAAGAAAGATACTGTTCGAATATATTAAAATTAGGACGAAGTGCTGCACAATCTGTTCATAATCGAGCAAGCTTTAAATTAAGAAAAGATATTCTTCCAATAATGCGAAATGACAACATTTACAGTTTAATAAAATACGACTTACTTATTATATTATATAGAAATTATCTCTATTAAATTCATAGATTACAGCATTTAGGAGATCACATACGACAACAGTTACGACTTATTGGACGATATTTAGAAGCATTGAAATCAATTGAACCAAAAATAGAAGAATTACAAATGCTATTTGATCCAAAATATTATGATATTGCTATACAAGCAGTAAATGTAGTAGCTAAATATAATAAAGACACAGAATCATATGAAATACCATATAATGCTACAGCTTTAGGGACATGTTTAAAAAAGCTATGTAAGATCTTAATCAATGAATGTATTAAACAACATGAATGTGTAGTAAATATAACAGGATGGAAAGATATATATATATATATATATATATGGGATGGCCGGGTTAATTTAGAAAGCGAGATATTAATAAGAGATTAAAATATGTTTATTACGAGTTTATTCTGTCTGATCGGGGCGCGCGCCTGCCAAAATCGCCGACGTTTATATCGCTTGGTTTATCCCTCCTCGTCCGGCTTAAGCCAATCGCTAATCGACAAGTAGACCGTGCTCTGGCTTGTCCCTCGAACGGTCGCGTTTATTATCTCCCAAATTTGATAAGGTCTCCTATTGTCCTACGAGCACATGGCAATATAAATATAAATAAGAAAACACGAGGACGAAACGACAAGACACGTTCGGCAATAACATGCTAGCGCGAAACGTATAATATCTCGAATATAATAATCGCACGCTCACAAATCTGAAAAACAAAAATTAGCAAAAAATTTTCTGAAAATCTTAGAAGTCGAATATGGTAGTATTGTTAATAAAACAGTTACAGAAACACGAACTATATCGTGTTTCTGTAACTGTTTTATTAACAATACTACCATATTCGACTTCTAAGATTTTCAGAAAATAATCGAAGAATATAGAAATAATCGAAAGAAAATAGTAAATCTTCTAAAAACATCAGATATCAAGAAACTAACTAATTATTTGGAAGAGGAAAGAATATCTAACATGAGAAAATGATTTCACATTTGATGCTTGGAAATCACTCACTGAAATAATATTAATATTAATTCAAATCTTCAATCGGCGTCGTGCAGGAGAAATAGAGAGAGCTTATATTATTGATTATAAAAATTTCATGAAAATTACGAAGGAAGATGAATTATATAAGAGATTATCAGAGAAAGAAAAAAAATCTGCTTTAAAATACATTTGTTTTACCATTCGTGAAAAAAATCGCAACTAAATCGCAACCAAACTAAATCGCAATGTTCCAGTTCTCTTAAATGCGAAAATGAAGGAAACTATAGAAATAATTTTAAAATATCGAGAAATGGCAGGAGTAAGTTCTAAAAATCCATATATATTCGGATTACCGAATACAGATGAAAGACGATTTCGATATTTAAGGGCGAGTAAATTAATGCGTGAATTCTCTAATATATGTGGAGCAAAAAACAAAAAAGCTTATGAGGAACTATTTTATATAGAGATATGGCTACAAAATTGCACATTTACCAGATACTGAAATTTCTCTTATTGCTGATTTTATGGGTCACCATAAAGATATACATAAAAATATTTATAGACAACCTGTGGCAAAATCAGATATTTTAAATATGGCAAAAATTTTAGAGAAAACTCAAGATATATCTGCACATACAATAATACTACAAATACTGATACTACTAATACTACAACTAATTCGATAATATCTAACAGTATAATGGATACTAATACTTCAAAAAACAGTATTGACGACATTCAAAATACAGGTATTTTAATAATAGCTTATGTAGTTTTAATGTAATTATGAAATACTTTTATATTATAATTAACAATTGTATTAGTTGTATCCATAGACATATAATAAACTGCTTCCTATCGTAAGAGGCAGCATTGAAACATATGAAAAACAGAAATATTGCAATTTTGGACATTTGTCCTTGTCTTGAGTAGAGAGCAGTAGGGATAAAATCGAATAAGGGGAATATACGTGTATGAATTGAGTATTTTCACCATCAAGCAAAAATGTTGTTCTTACCAGTCCCCACTACTAGTGAAAAAAGAAATGCCCAGAATGCTATTTCTATTCTTCATACGTTTCGGCGATTTCTCTTATAAGAAGAGATAGATTATTATGCCTATTGTTGTATTATATAAAATTGTTGATATTTGATATGTTCTATAATTCGTTTCTCGTTTTGGTCTAAAAATTGAATTTTTTAAAAATGGAATATACAATTTAATATTATGTTGGCAGAAAATTCTATTAATGCTAATTCTACATGCTAATTGAAAATTAATTATCTTGAAAATACAACATTTTTATTTTAATATAGAAATAACAATTTTATATGCTACAATATAATTTCTATCATTTAATATAATTACAATATAATTTCTATCATTATCATAAATAAAACTTTTATTACAATTTTTTATATAAAATTTATTCTTAATAATTTAATTACAGATGAAACATCAGAAAGTGACACATTGCCAATTATTAAAAAAAATTTGAAGAAAGCTCCGCTAAAACGAAAAAATATAAAAGTCCTATAGAAAATGACAGTAGTTCAGATGATAAATCTGTCAAAAAAAAGAAACGGTTCAGTAAGTAATTTTTAATATTGCAGATAAATAAAATAATTTAAAAAATATATAATATTTCTTTTATTAAAATTATTATTTATTTTTTTCTGAATATGTTTATAGATTTATATTGTATATAATTTACTTTTAGCATTTCCTTACGGAAAGACCAGAAGAATACGTTGGACAGAAGAAGAAAAAAAAACAGCTTCATTCCTATTCGAAAAGTTTAATTTCGTTTATTATTAAAAAGTTTATTTTATTAACAGATTTTAAAAGAAATTTTAAAAAAATATTTGCATTTACTTTAGAAATTACGATTTTAATTTTTATAATCCACATGTGATAAAATAATATATCTTAATTAATAATTAAATTACAAAACCAAAGAAATAAAATAAAAAGGACAAATTAAAGAAGATTATTAGATAAAGAAGATTAAAGAAGATAAAATAAGATTAATTGCTATATTAGATACATAGAATAATAAATAAAACAAAACTAAGCAAATATTACTTATGATTGATATATAATATACATACATATTCTGTGACGTTGCCGTCACGACGGACGTCCACCCGCCAAAAAGACTGCGTGACGCGAGCCGAGCGGCCGCGCCGGTCGAGAGATCGAGAGCCCCGCCGGGATTTTCAGAGAGGCGAGCGCGTTCGTTTATAAACAAAAGCTTTATTCTTAATCCTATTTGTCTAAATTGTATGATTTCGGGAGCAAGAAATCATCGGCGGCGATACCGAAGAACAACCTGGAAGCCTATAAGAAAAGCGGCCTTGCCGAATCATCACCGATCAAAACAGTGGCCGTGAAAAACAAGGGTCGGCGATACTCGAGCAGCCTCGCACAATTTCAGTCCATCGGCCCAGCATCCCAGGGCCGGCCAGCAATGACGGGCACCGAAAGCACCCCGAGAAGGGGCTAAACCTTCTCGGAAAAGTCGCGGCCCTCCGCTGGAGAGGGACGAAGGCCGCCAAGATCGACCCCGACGAGAGATTTCCCGAGTACCTGGCGCTGAAAAACGCGCCGGAACAGCGGACCGTCGGAGGCGCGGGACCGCGGGCGCACGATGCGCCCTTGCGCCACGCTCGAAAATTCGAGCGCGCGGGAACGGGCCTATCACCCCTCTCGATGGGATGCGGGGCGATTAGTTAAGGATAAATAGAGCGATTCCGAGAGAATGAGAAGACTTGTTCTACGAGAGTTTCGAAGAAATTTAAGAGAGAGTATCGTGAACGCTCGGCACGGAAAAAGACGACGTGGCGGAAGCAACGAGAGACGAGTTCAACGGTGAGGTCACCCGGCTATCTTGAGTTTTATTTCGAAAATTTGTACGTCGTCCATCGGTACGGCTCGCGAATCGACCCCTCTGGCCGGTTAGTATTTCGTTTGCGTAAATTTCGCGGTAGTGAAAAGAAGTCGAGTGCGACCGTAGTCAAGGGGCGACAGTGATCCATCGATCGGTCTTACCCGATATACTCGTTCGCCTCTCCGTTATCCGTGTGACGCGCGTTAAGTGCAGAATCTTTACCTCGAGGCTATCGCCGGTCGGAGTGGAGCGACTCCGACCGATTGTAAGTGCTGTCGACCGCCACCCCAGGGGAAACGTTCCGCGACAGTTTGAGCGGCAAATTGGTGAGTACCTTGGAAATTGTGACAGCGGACCGGAAGTTGCGCGACCAAAACGGGCCTCGATTCTCGATCATCTCTCTCTACGTGCGTTCCGTTTTCTGGCGACTCGCCGTCCGCTGACCGCGGACGTGCGAACAATCGGCTGTCGGAGGCGTAAGCTGTTGACACCCGCCGTGCCGTGTGCACCGGCGGGAACGCCTTATCGCTGCGATACGCGAATTCCGCGTTCCGATCGATTAGAGATTGCCGTTCTTGCAGTAGGTTACATCGTCTTGGCGTTATCTCTGCTACTGCAATTAAATAATATAAAGTATCAAATGTTCATGTACGTTTTCGGTAATTCTAAGATCTCGTATTTCTTTCTGTTTTGCGTACTCGTAATAGCGCGCCTCGTTCGGTTCTCCGAAATCGTAAGCGCTCGCGCGCTTCTTTCAGTTCTCAGTAATTGTCATATTCAGGGCGCTTCTCTCTATTCTCCGTAATAATAGAGTTTCGCGCATTCGAGTCTGTTTACCGTAATTATAAAGCCTTGCGTATTTGACTCGGTTTACCCCTATTATACCGTCTTAGCTTTCTTTTCGATTAGTTATCTCGAGCGAACATTTGCGGTGAATCACGTCTCGTTATTCCGGTTATTTTCGATTGTATTTTATATTTCATTTGGTTGTCGTTAATTGAAGTATTGCGAACCTCGTTTCGATCTGATTTGTCATTCGATTGGACTTTTATATTTTTTTCTCATTTGTTATTTCTTTATTAATAAATCTGTTATATTGTCTAGTTGAATTCGCGTAATTTATTTGAATGTTCGTCCCCTGTAGTCGTAGATATCCGTTTCTGTGTCTCTCGCGCATCGAATTAATTAATCGGCTCGCTCGAAGAACCCCTCCCCTCTACCATTAGGCGAGCTAGTCAGCCCGTGGTGAAGGAAGCGATTATCTTTCGCGTTGTTTCAAAATTTCATAGAAAAACTGATGCGTGAAAGACCGCATCTGGCGCCCAACCTATCGAGATATCGAACGGCCTCCGCTCCGCCGCGGCCCGCGCGAGCACCCTTCATCCCTGTTCCTCCGAGCGCGGAAATCGTATATTTCTCCTGTGTTTGACGGCGTTCTATCCGATCAAAATTAGAACAAAGAAGGAGAAAAACGTCGCAATTCATATATATAATTATAATGAAGCTAAATTTATAATAATTAAGACATTATGTACTTTGCATGTATTATTTTGTGATAATACCGAATAAATTAAAATATGATATATTACATAGTAAATTAACAATTTATTTCTTACTTATTATTAAATTTTATAATAATATTAATTTTACATTAAAAAATATTACGTTTATATAAAGATTTTATTAATATGCATTTTCTCTTGATAATATATATAAATTAGAATATGAATTCAAAATAAATATTACATTTTAGAGAAATCTATATTTATTATATTGAATCGCTTCAAAGTACATGTTTATCCAACATTTTTAAAATAATTTCTAATTTTTACTTAGATGTCCCGTTTAACTATCTAAATAACAAGATATTACTCTAAACATGTGTTAGATATAAATTACGTCCTACGTAGTACATTGCTATGAGTTATGTACGATGCCAAAAAACGTGAACTAATATTATTTAAAATTCTTTACAAATTTTACGTACATTAATTGTAGTTGAATAATTAATAAAAAGAAAAATACCGATTTGTGATATCTAACGTTCGTTTCGCGGCCACAAGTACATTAAAATAAAGTCCTCTAAATGCTTAAATAAACAACTCTTCTCGAAGTACATTTAATTTATAAGCCTTTTCAAATAATTGCTAATTTTCTATTTAAATGTTTAGTTTTCCAGGAAGTAATCAAAGCCTTTAATTACTTTAATTATTTATATGTAAGTTATATATTAAAATTACGTCTTTTATGTTTTTTGCACATTCCTATGAATCGTACGGCTTTCAAGACAAATGTGATCTAGTATATCTGAACGCCAAATATTGTACATTAACTGCGTTGAATTCTTGAAAGAAATGATAATAATTGATTTTTGGCCTAACGTTTGTTTCTAGGACACAAACACACCGTAAATAATGTCCTATTAAATACTTAAATCAACCAATAATTAAATCAACTCTTCTCGAAGTACATTTAGCCTAAGTCTTTTTTAAGTAATTTATAATTTTCAAGTCTCCTCAAAGTACATTCATATCAAGCTCTTATTAAGTAATTCATGATTTAATATTTAATTGTTTTACCTAATTATATTGGAAGCAATCAGAACTTTGGCGTATAAACTCGCATCTCTGTTCTACTTAAGTTATTTATTCTTTCGCTACTTTTGATGTTGACATTTTTGAAAGTGATACATCATTATGGAAAGACACGAGTTAATGCCAAACCGCCTTTACAAATGTTTGCGGTACGTTAAATGCATTAATCATTGAAAAAAAGAAAAATATCATTGAAAAAATAGGAACATTTTGAGGCCTAACGATCATTTCCAGGACACGAGCCATTATTTGTAACAATATCATATTAAACACATGAATAAACAATTCTCCACGATGTATATAAGTTATGTATTCCTTCGTACTTTTTTATATCAAAATTTTTACATCACGGAAAGATACGAGTCAATGCCTGATCACATTTACAAATACTTATGTTAAGTGCGACACATTAAATCATTGTAATAAAAATATCATTTTATGGCCTAATGTATGTTTCCAGGACACAAGCAATTTCTCATACATAATGTCATATTAAACACATGAATAAACATTTCTCCTCAATGTACATTAATGTACATTAATACATAACTCATATAGAACAGACATGCCAGTTTATGTGCCAACGTTATGATTACTTCCAGGATAAATAAGTTAAACAATTAAATAAAATCAGGAATTAGTTAATAGAAGCTTGGGATGAATGTACATCGTGGAGAATTATTTATTCATGTGTTTAATATGATATAGAGTAGACATGCAAGTTTATATGCCAACGTTATGATTATTTCCAGGATAAATAGGTTAAATAATTTAATAATAAGTCAGGAATTAGTTGATAGAAGCTTGGGATGAATGTACATCGTGGAGAATTGTTTATTCATATGTTTAATATGATATTGTTACAAATAATGGCTTGTGTCCTGGAAATGACCGTTAGGCTACAAAATGTTCCTATTTTTTCAATGACCTTTTCAATGACGTTTTCCTTTTTTTCAATTATTAAATGCATTTAACATGCTGCATACATTTGTAAAGGCGGGCAAAGTTTGGCATTAACTCGTGTCTTTCCATAATGATATATCACTTTCAACAATGTCGACATCAAAAATAGCGAAAGAATAAATAACCTATGTAGAACAGAGGTGTGAGTTTATATGCCAACGTTATGATTGCTTCCAGGATAATTAGAGAAAACAATTAAATAATAAATCAGAAATTATTTGATAGGAGCTTAGGATGAATGTACATTGAAGTGAATTGTTTATTCATGTGTTTAATATGATATTCATTACGAATAATTACTCATGTCCTGGAAACAATGTCAGGCCATAAAATGATATATCCACATTCTCCAACGATTTAACGTGCCGTATTAACGTAGTTATTTATAAAAGTAGTTAGGCATTATTAGCTCATGCCTTTGCATAGTAATATATCACTTTCTAGAATTTTGATATAAAATAGAACAAAAGAATGCAACTAATATAGGGTAGACATGCAAGTTTATATGCCAACGTTATGATTACTTCTAGAATAAATAGGTTAAATAATTAAATAATAAATCAGAAATTATTTGATAGAAGCTTGGGATGAATTAATCCTGCCTTTATGTTGCCTTTGTATGTTTCCAGGACACGAGTAATTATTCGTAATGAATATCATATTAAACATAAATAAACAATTCACTTCAATGTACATTCATCCAAAGCTTCTATCAAATAATTTCTGTCTTATTATTTAATTAGCATTGAGAAAAGTTCTCTTTAAATTAACAATATTAGAGAATCAGTAAGCAATAGAGAGCATGGTTAAATAAGTTTTACTTAAGGTACGGTAAATGTTAATGCGCTGAAGAAGACTCAAAACGAGAGTCAGAAACGTTCTTCTATTTGTGTATTTCCATTACCGTTGTTTTTATCACCTTGCGAAATCTCTTAAGATTTTTGTTTTCATCTTTCTGTATCATTTTAATGAATTATATTTTTCGATTATTTACCGTACCTTAAGTAAAACTTATTTAACCATGCTTTCTATTGCCTACTGATTCTCTAATATTATTATTTAATTGTTTCCTCTAATTATCCTGGAAGTAATCATAACATTGGCATATAAACTTGTATGTCTACACTATATTATTTGTATTCTTTTGTTCTATTTTATATCAAAATTCTAGAATGTGATATATTACTATGCAAAGGCATGAGCTAACAATGCCTGACCGTCTTTATAAATGACTACGTTAAGTGTGGCACGTTAAGAAGTGCGTCGTTGGAGAATGTGAATATATCATTTTATGGCTTAACGTATGTTTCCAAGACACATGCTATTTCTAAAATAATATTATATTATAATAAACACGTGGAAACATTATTCTTTGATGTATATTTTTCCTAAGTCTCTTTCGAAAAATTTTTTTGTTTTAAATATTCAGTTTAATTTTTTGTAAAGCAATTAAAAAACATTGGTATAATAATTATAATATCATTTTTGTAACCTAACATTTTTGTCATAAAATATTTTTCATTATGTCATAATCAATTGATCTAATATTAGATTATAAACAACATATTTTTTTTCAGTTTTTATAAATATTTGTATTTATTTTATAAGATCGCATCTTTTCTTTTAATATCTTTTTTATATATATTATTCGATGTTACACTATTATTTTAATTAAATATCTATATATATATTAATGATTCCTGTGTTTAATTCAATAATACAATGTTTATACTTCAATTGGCAATGTTGCACAATATATGTATATTTTTTTAATCAAATCGCAGTTTCCAGGACAGTCCTGGAAAATATATGTATATACATTTGAGAATTGTATGTACGTACATCTTTCATATGTATATACATAAGTTTTCCAGGACTGTCCTGGAAACTGCCATTTGACATAAAATTTTTCCAGGTCAAGCCTGGAACCCCACGAATGTCCCGCAATTTACCAATATATATCGAGAAATGTCTCGGAATAGATCATTTGACATATATATATATATATATATATATATATATATATATATATATACAGGGTGAGGCAAAAGTATGGAAACCCCTAAATTTTTTGAAAACTATGCATTTTAGAAACATGTTTCAGACAAAGGTTGTAAGGTTTCAAGTAATGCATTACGTAGCAATATCAGTGTAACTTTGAATAGCACCGTCAAGATCACATAAAAATCACTTTGAATTTTTTAAATGGAATCCCCTACTTTTTATTATATATTCTTGTAGCTTGTTTCAAGAGCTTTCCAAAACACTATAATAAAGTATTTTTTCAGTGAGTAACTTTTCAAGTTATAAGGCTCGAAATAATTTCTTAATTTTACATAAACCATAAAATATCTAGTAAACCATTCATTTTTCGATTATCTTACCTTCATACTTTTATGTACAAAATAATGAGAGGAATCAATTGGTGTAAAGAAAACACATAGTTGTTTCTAAGAAAAAATATGTAATTTGCAATTAACAATTACATATT
The DNA here is from genome assembly GCF_003227725.1 of Camponotus floridanus. Lineage (NCBI taxonomy): Eukaryota > Metazoa > Arthropoda > Insecta > Hymenoptera > Formicidae > Camponotus > Camponotus floridanus. The sequence continues at coordinate 47,200 of NW_020229363.1, forward strand.
TTTTCTTTGAAACAACTATGTGTTTTTTTTACACCAATTGATTTCTCTCATTATTTTGTACATAAAAGTATTAAAGCAAGATAATCGAAAAATGAATATTTTACTAGATATTTTACCTCATAACTCGAAAAGTACTCAATGAAGAAATACTTTATTATAGTGTTTTGGAAAGCTCTCGAGATAAGCTACACGAATATGTAATAAAAAATAGGGAGTTCCATTTAAGAAATTGAAGGTTCCCTTTACGTCATCTTCAAATGACTCTCCAAGGTCAAATCATTGCCACTATCTGATGGCCCCCTTCAAGCCATATAACTTTTATCTAAAACATTTTTTTGATTTTTCATTATTTTCCGAAATATTTGAGTGGATCACTTAAAATGGCCCACCCTGTATATATACAGAGTGTTTCAGACCACTAGTACCACGCATTTAAAAACTAGAGAAGTGGTTATTTAAAAAAAGTAAAAACATTTTCTTTATAAATCGAGTGCGCTCTATCGAATAGTGATATTTTCAACTTCTGGTTCCGGCCGGAAATAGGCGATTCAGACCGAAAGTGCATTTTTTAAATGGAACCCCCTCTTTTTCATTGTATTCTTGTAACCTTACATCCAGAGCTTTCCAAAACACTAATAAATTATTTTTCCATGAAGTGCTTTTAGAGTTATGAGACTTAAAATCATTTCTTAATTTTACATAAACCATGAAATATCTTGTAAAATATTCATTTTTCGATTATCTTACCTTTACCTAATACTTTTATGTACAAAATAATGAGCGGAATCAATTGGTGTGAAGAAAGCATACAGTTGTTTTTAAGAAAAAATATGGAATTGTTAATTCAAATTGTTTTTCAATTTCAAGTTGAAAATATCACTATTCGATAGAGTGCACCCGATTTATAAAGAAAATGTTTTTACTTTTTTTAAATAATCGCTTCTCTAGTTTTCAAATGAGTGATACGGGTGGTCTGAAACACCTTGTATACAGAGTGCGTCACCAAAATCCGGACAAATTTCAATTTAAATTTCCCTCCATATTGCGCCTCCGCCCAAAGTCACCTTGGGCGTTTGAGTAAGCTTAATGCTTCTAGTAAATAGTCACAAACTCAAAATGGCCGCAGCGTCGACACCAGGCAGAGAATATAATCGAAGAACCGCAATTATCGAAGGCCTTCGCGCTGGGCAGTCACCAACGGAAATAATTCGGTTTTTTAGATATCCGAGATCAACTGTCTATGATGTTGTGGTAAAATATCGTGCTTCAGAACAATCAAACGAAGGTTCCAGTACGCCAGCGAGGAAGAGTCACTCTAAAGAACGCACCGTGAGGATCCCTGAAGTAATCGAAAGGACTCAAGCGCTGGTTTCGGAAAATCCAGGACAATCGTTGCGAAAATTAGCATCAATTGTGGGTGTAAGCGAGCCAACAATGCGTCTGGAAGGCCATACGTTTTTCAGCAGGACGGTGCATCGGCTCACACGAGCCATTTGGTCTAAAACTGGCTCTCAGACAACATTGACATGTTTTGGTCCAGAGAATTTTGGCCTCCCAATAGTCCTGATTTAAATCCCTTGGATTATTATGTATGGAGCGTTGTTGAAAGGGTCACCAACAAGTCAAGTCATCCCAACGTGACCTCATTAAGGACTGCTATTGAAGCAGCATTCGCCGATATGGTCAGCGCTACACTGCAGCGTGCATGCGAACGTTTCAGATCGAGAATAGAGGCCGTTATTGAAGCTGATGGAGGTTATATAGAATAATTATACCCTGTAAGGACCCCCTACGTGATATGTGAAAGAATTTTCCTTAATAATTAATTTTTTCATTAATAAAATTTCGTTTAGAAAAATTGTTCGATTTGTCCGGATTTTGGTGACGCACCCTGTATATGTTAGGCACAAAGACCGAAAACGCTCACTGAACGAAAAAACCGATCACAACGCGTTCTGACTTCTCAGATTCAGCCACAACGCGAAATTTGCGTCGCGGCACTTTTCAAAACGCTCATAACGCGTTTAGGCATATTCAAAAAAGCCACAAAGCGAAATTTGTGTTGAGGTTCTTTTAATAATCGACCAAAACGCGTTCTGGCAATGTAAAAATGCCACAACGTGTTGTGGACGCTTATTGATGCAGCCATGACGCGATAAATACAATCTATCAACGGCCGACGGATTCATGCACATTCTTGTTCGTTATTTTATTTAGCGTATTGCTAGAGTGTGGACGTTGTTGGTTTGCGTGCTAATTATGTGGTAAGAAATATTACTTCAAAAAGTAAAAGAAGCTCAGTTACTTCGAAAAAATAAGCAATCGGTATCATCAAAGCAGTATCGTCGTATAAAGCGATACGACATCTTAAAACTTGGTGATACTGAAAAACTGATTGAAAGTGGTTCTGAAGGTATGGACGATTCTAAAATTCGCTATTTCTGTAAGGCAGATGAGCTATTTGATGTATTGGAGGCAGCACATCTCAACGTGGGACATAAAAGGACAAAAGGTAGTTGTATTTAAATCTTTGAAATTTGACGTTTATTGATACAGCAATAATGCAATAAAAATAAAATTATAAAGAAAAAAATTATAAAGAAAATTAACAGTTAGCCTTATTAATCCTATAGCTCTTATAATAAAATTTAAAACAATTAAGTTTCTGTGATAGAAGTTTTCATTCATCAGTATTTTTTATTAATAATAATATAAAATACTGTTTAGAGTTGCTCTCTTTGTGAGAGTTCTTTTATTAAAAACAAATTTGCCATCAATTGACAAAATCATTTACAAATAAATTTTTTTATTTGACTAAAATCTACAATACTTTTTTTCATACGTAAGTATCAAGGATTCATAAAATAAAATAATTGACGTTATTATGTTATAACAATTGCCGTTAATTCAATTAAAATAAAACAAATTGTCTTTTTGATTGTAAAAGAAAATACAGTTATCTTTATTAATACTATGGCTCTTTTAATCAAAGAATATTTTGTAATAGAAATCTTCATTAATTAGTATTTTTCTAATAATAAACATTGTTCATAATATATATTGGTCCCTTTGTGGGAATTATTAATAAATTATTTATTTTTGCAAGAACTATTACTGACATTTGGAATTGCACTTTATATTTTTAGAGAGACATTTGCATTTTTTGTCAATGCAGTATCTTTTACAGTGGCAGGTTATAAAACCTTGTTTACTTCCAGATGACAACATAGAAGCTGAAGGAAGAGTTAGTGAAGTACGTCTTGCAGTTGAATAAAGTTGCTCTCAGCAACTATAAATTCATTGCGAGCATAAAATCGCTCAAGGAGCCCTTCTTTGGTACCTAATTGATAAAGCCCTGATGAATTAATTCCGGCAACAACAGCTAAGACATTTCTGGGAGCTACGCGTCCTTTATCAACGTCAGGCACTCTGACCGCTACACTAGTTCGAATATCAACTTTAGGAAATTTTGAATTAGAAAATGAAATCATTTTTTGTGCTTGTTGTTTTTGACCAGATTTAGCACATTCTCTCTCAACGCTGATACTGTTCTTCCTTATACAGAGCTTGCAAGTAACGTTCTGTCCGAAACCCTCATTATTCTCCGCAAATAACGTAAATATATTGATGACATCCTGAACACTTGTAAGCTCCTGAAGTTTCGATTTCACAAATCACACAATAAATTTTGCTGTCATCTTTTTTCTTTTTATTTTTGTGTAACCTCTCCAGCTTGAGGTATATTTTTATCTTCACTAGATTGTTCGTTAACTTCTTCTTCATCAGTCTTATCTTGATCATTGTTCTTTACCGAAGAAAGAAGTTGTTCCAATTCTTCTTCAGTTTCTATAGAAGAATACATGTCACTGGAAAGAGAGGAATCCGCAAGTCCGATCTTTTGCGCTGATCCAAACATAGCCTCATAAGGACTTGTCTTAATTACCGAATGGAGAGCTCGATTCTTCTTACTTTGAATAAATCGGAGTCCTTCAGACCATTTTTCCGTATTATTGTCAGCCATCCACGCTACCAGTATGTCACGAATATCTTGGTTCGACCTTTCAACCGAACCCTGACTCTGAGAATGTCGCGGTTTACCATTAACAAGCTTCATTCCCGGCCAAACTTTTAATTATTTTATTTACGAATTCACGACCATTGTCGCTTTGAAGTATACATGGGGCACCGAATAAACAAAATATGTCTATGAGTTGGTAGGCCACTTCCTCGGCAGTCTTCGTCTTAAGAGGACGAAGAATTGTGAATTTGGTTAAATGATCTTGATAATTCATAATGAATCGATAATCTTTATCTGGCTCTGACTGCATGTCAATCAAGTCCACTTGACATCGAGAGTTCATGTAGTCAGATAAAATAAGTTGTACAACTAATCCATGTTTTGGTATCTTTTTCTTCAATTGACACTGTTCACACAAAGACAGAAAAAGATTTATTATTTGACGAGTAACATTACAATATTTCTTTTTTAGTTCAGCTTCCATAACTGAAACATAAATAAAAATAATGTAGAAAAATATTAGACAAACACAAATTATTAATTATTTATTTACTATGAAACTAAAAACTTTACTAACCTACCTTTACTACATACCTAACATGTCTAACTATACTTCGCGATATCAATCTTGTGCCGAAAACATCTTGGAATTCGTAATATAACGTAAATATGTATCAAATCTAGTCAAATTTCAAAAATGTACCTACCTCTTTTTCTTTTATGTCCCATGTTGAGATGTGCTGCCTCCAATACACCAAATAGCTCATCCGCCTTACAGAAATAGCGAATTTTAGAATCGTCCATGCCTTCAGAACCACTTTCAATCAGTTTTTCAGTATCACCAAGTTTTAAGATGTCGTATCGCTTTATACTCTCTAAATTTCTTAGAGTGAAAATGCACTCGAAAAATTGAGTGACTGGTCAAGTCACTCTAGTTAGAGTGATTTTTTACTCATAGGAGTGAATTCTTCTCACTTTTTGTTGTAGAGTGAAAAATTCACTCTGTAAAGTAGAGAAAATATGTATACTCTATTTTGTAGAGTGAATATTTTCACTCTATGTAGTATAGAGTGAAAATTTTTATTCGTTAAGAGTGAGTGACGCGCATGTGAACCGCGCATGCCGCACATGAGTCCGCCGTTAGCAATACTGCGTATTGTCTCGCGACATTACCACGTGCTATTATTATACGTTTCTTAAATTATCCAATTTCTTAGATTACTATTTTCAGAAATGCCAACGTATCTTCCTGAGGTAAGTGTTTATAAGAATTTATGTAGTTCATTTATCGATATGTATAAATTATATAAATTCAACATATAGCATGTCATAAAGAATGATTAATTTATAGGTTAGTTATAGGTTAATTAGATTGTATTTCTTACTAAACTAAATTATGTACAAGAAAATTATATATAAATTGAGACCTCACAGTATGTGTTTCGCCGTACATGTAGTTTTGTTACATTCGGCTTGTATATCGATAAACAAATAGCTATAATGAAAAATAATCTAATGACTTGTAGCTCGCTAAATCGACAAATATATACCACGTGCTGTGAGATCTCGATTATAGTCGTTTATTAAAATAATAATAAATAAATCCTTTGTTAGGAGACTTTAAACAGTACGGAACAATTGAAACACTTTCTCATACAGAATGGAATTTCGGAAGACGCCGTCAACATCTTAAAAGGTAAAATTTGATTCAATTTGTAAAAAAGGCAACATTTACACACATACCATTAATTCACATACATTAATTCTTAAAGCATTAAAAAGTACAATAAAAAATAAAAGTTTTCTGTATACTAAAAATATATTTTGGAAATTAAATTATATAAGGAAAAAATTTATTCTTCGAGCAATATTTACAGAGTCCAGTCTTATAATATATAATATTGTGTAAATTATTTTAGCTTTTAATGTCGTTTTATTATTATAGTAATTTAAAATAGTGCCACTTGAAAAACACACACGGATTTTAATATAAGATGTAACTATAAATATATATTATAATATTTAATTATTTATATTTAATTATAAATATATATTTATAATATTTTTTTTATTGACAATTTCATCGGTTCAATATTAAATTTAATAAATAAATAAATATTTTGGGAAATTATAATAAATATATATTGCTCACATCCACACAAAGAGATTAGAATATGATTCGTCTGAATAATTTATAATTAATATATTATACACAATTACATACTAACGTTAGACTAACGTTATATAGTTCTGACGAATTATATTCCAATCTCTTTGCGTAGATGTGAGCTATATATATTTATTAAATTAAATATTGAAATACAGCTACAGCTACAATTTTTCAGTTTGATTTGTATTTTTTTATGTACTATTTTTATATGTATTACAGATACCCGAGAATAGATTAAAGTTAAAAAGTGATTAGTTTTTGTGTACATTTACATATCTTTATTTCTGTTTGTTTTACTTTTAAATTTAATAAAAAATTTAGTTTCAATTTAATAAAAAATTTTATGATTTTTAAGGTAACTTTAAATATTATAAAAAATGACTTTATTTAAATGTTTTAAATGTAAAATGTTATTACCTACAATTAAACAATATTCTTTGCATTTCCGTCGTTATCATGCTATAATGGTTAGCAGATCTTATTCATCAGGGTTTTATTGCAATCAAGATACTTGTGATAAACATTTTTTAAGATTCGATTCTTTAATTCGCCATATTAAAAAATGGCATGTCTCTGATGAGATATGCGATTCAGATATCCATTCAATGAATTCTGATAATTCTAATATTTCCGAAAAAATCGAAATACATTCAAAAGGAAAAATACATGAATTTTGTGAAAATAAAGACAATATTAATTTTCAAGACTGTATTAATTTTCAAGAATCAAAAGAATTTGATATTTCTAAAAGTGCACAAAAATTTATAGCAAACTTGAGAATGTTATCCAATTTCACTGGTACGGCTATAACTGCTATAACTAATGCAACACAGTGTTTAGTATCAGATGTTACAGATTTTATTCGCGAGGAAATGCATAATTTTTGTAAAAAACAGAATATAAACATAGAGTCTCCTGATGTTCAGGAATTATTAAATAAATTAAATTTTGATAATTTATTTGAAAAAGTGGATACTTTACAAGCTCAAATAAAAGCAGTCAAAAATACTTATCATTATATAGATTCAGTCGAAATACCTCTTGGATTCAGACTGCAGCAATATTTTGATAGAAAAGAACAAATGTGGAGACAAAAAAAAATTTATGAAACTTTTCAGTATGTCCCAATTATAGAAACACTGAAATTAATAATGTCTCACTCATCAATGCGGAATTATGTTCGTGTTGAACAAAACAGTTCAGATAATTTACTTGTAACTTTTAGAGATGGAATAAGTTATAAACAACATCCATTTTTTCAACGTTATCCAGATGCATTAAGAATTCAACTATATTATGATGATGTAGTTGTTAATAATCCATTAGGCTCTAAAGTTCATCCTCACAAAATTGGAGCTTTTTATTTTGTAATTCAAAATTTGCCTCAATATATTAACTCTTCTTTAGGAGGCATTCATGTTCTTAGTTTGTGTCATACTGCTGACATACAAAAATATGGCATGAAAGCTATATTGAAACCATTTTTGCTGGATCTAAGTAAACTTGAAAGTGATAATGGTGTAAATATTATATATAATGGGACACATTTTATATTAAGAGCAAGTATTGCTGCAGTTTGTGCTGATGGATTGGCCGCACATCAGTTATTGGGATTTTTAAGTCCATCTGCTAAATATTTTTGTAGACTCTGCATGATCAATAGAGATGATTTCAAGAATAATAGAAATTTAAAAGAAGTTTCTTTACGTACAAAACAACTACATGACAAACAATTAAAAGAAATAAATACTCAACGAACATTAAAAGAAATTGAACATTCTAAAACAAAGTCTGGTATTTTAGAAGATAGTGCATTACATTCTTCTCGCTTTTTTCATTGTACAAACAATTTAGTCTTTGATCCTATGCACGATATTTTAGAAGGTATCGCACCAATGGAATTAAAATTGGTTTTACATCATTATAATACCTGTAACGATTATAATTTTAACATAGATTTGTTTAACAACAGAATAAACTTATTTCAATATGGTTTACCAGAAAATAAAAATAAACCTTCTGCAAATTTTTCTTCGGCTTCTATTAGATATCAAAGAGATTACAAACTTTCACAAACTGCTGTACAAACATGGTGTTTATTAAAAGTTTTTCCTTTTTTGGTTTTAGACTTAATACCTGAAAATGATATATATCTATCGTTAATTTTAATATTGAATAGAATAAACGAAATAGTATTCGCTCCAAAATTGAGACACTCTATTTTACCATATTTATCAGAATTAATCGAAGAACACAATTGTTTATTCCGAGAATTATTTCCAGCTATAAGTCCAATTAATAAGCATCATCATTTAACTCATTACCCTCAGTGTATATCTTTTTCTGGTCCTTTACGTTGGTTAAATTGTTTACGATTTGAAGCGAAACATAATGTTTTAAAAAAATATGGATCTATTGTATGTAATTTTAAAAATATTACAAAAACCTTAAGTAATTATTGTCAGTTATCTCAGTGCGCAGTTTGGGGTACTAATGAAGAACCAAAAATCAAATTAAAATATGTTAACGGATCAAAAGTTTATGTTGAAAATACTTATTGCTGGCAGCAATTATATCACATGAAATATCAGAGTAAAGACAAAATTATTAAAGTTGATAAAGCAGAGGTTTACAGTATAAAATATCGAAAAGGTTTGTTTGTTGCTCTTGACAGTGGAGTACAAAAAAATAATGAAATTACATTTGGTTGTATTCAAGAATTAATAATACTAAAAGATAATGAACTGTGGTTATGGTGTGAAGAATGGCAGTATCTTGGTTATAATGAATCATTAAATGCTTATCTTGTGCATCCTAAATTAGATTCATTTAGATTTATAAACACTGATGAGTTATGTGATCTAAAACCATTTGCATTATGGACTGATTTTAAGACTAATTTATCTTACATTGTTCTTCATCATATATTATTATAAAAATACTTTATAATTATATCTTGTATATAATCATTGTATATAATCACAAATTTTTTATTTTTTATTTTTTTATATTTATGTATATTAAAATTTTAATTCATCCATCTAAATATCTTGTACATATATACATTTGCTTTTTATTTAATCTACACACTGTAAAAAGTTAATATAAAATTATATTATAAATGATATGGGAGATATCAAAATACAAAGATATGAACATCATAAAGACATCAGAATATAGTTAGTACATGTCCGTTGTATTTAATATTACAAAATTTATAATTTTTTAAATACATTTCTTTAAGTTAAATTCTATATTTTAGATGAAGGAGTTGACGGTTACGCTTTCATGGAATTAACTGAAAATGACTTGAAAGAACTTAAAATTAAGATTGGCCCAAGGAAAAGAATATTAAATTTAATTAATGCTTGCCATAATGTGGTAAGAGCAAAGATTAATCTTATATACCTTACACACACACACACACACACACACACACACACACACACACACACACACACACACACACACACATTTAGTACAAGTTATTAATCATACATGAATATTAATCATTATTAATCATACATTCATATATGAATGAAAGTCTTCACAGGAAATTTTACTTGATGAAATAAATTTAGTGCAATTAAATACGCAGAACCAAATAATTAACAATGAAAATGTACAAAATAAAGAAAATATTTTATCTACAACAGAAAATTCGTCTAGTCCACAATGCCAAAAAGCATTAGTTCCTTTTGAAAATAAAAGCAAGGAGGTAAAAAATTGATATTAAAAATATAAATATTTAATATTTTTATTTAATATTTCTATGACATATAATTGTTGTTTATAGATACATCGAGATTTTGATATTAGATCCTGGATTAAAGAAAATGAAAAAGAATCTAAAAGAAATCCATCACTTATCAATATTTTAGATTCAGGTATTATTCACCCTACTAATAGACAAGAACTTATAAGAATTTGTTGTGCGGGTTTAATACAACTTAACAATAACAATTTGTAAGTAATAATATTTTGTTATTGATTAAGTATTGATATAGTATTGATTATTGATATAGTATAAACAATATTTACGTAATATTATATATAGATATGATTATATTTATTTTTCTTGTTAAAGATATCCATCACATGAATTAAAAATCGAATTAGCGAGGCAAATTATTACACAGTTTCCGAAACTTCGATCAACTCTTTCTGAAAACGGCTACGTAAGAATATATATTTTATATATTTTTTATATATTTTAAAATTGAAATATAACATAAACCTATTTTTTTTAATTTTATGTTGGTTTTAGGAACATTTTTATGATAATAAAACAAATCAGGGTTTTATAGAGTATCGTTTAAAAACTATGAGAAAACATTTAAGTCCATCTAAAAAAAGAAAAGCTACTTCTAACGAATTAAAAATAAAAAAATCAAGAATATTAAAAGATATAAAACAAGATAAATATTTGGAAGAAGATATATTTACATTAAAAGTAAATATTATTTGATAATATAATTATATACAATTAGGATAATGAAATAGTGTGTTAGATCAATAATTATCACTATCATAGGTTGCTGAGCTTGCTTTAAAAATGCCGAATGAAACAAATAAAGATGATATATTTCGATTGAGCGATGAAACGAGATGTAATCGCCAAAAACAAATAAAAGAATCTGATCAAGAACTAACATTGAGTGACATTTTAAAAATGTACCCACGTTTTAAGGATTATAAAGGCGAATTGGTTGGAAACAGTTTTATTTATCTTTTTTAAGTCTTTAATATATAAATGATGTCCTTATTATTAATGTTTTTTATAGATTCACAGAGAATTTATAGCTGAATTTCCAGATAATGATAAGTTTTTGGCACAATTTACTACTCTTTACGTGCCGAGAATTTTACAATATTGTTCCCTGAACGCACCATATTTACTACTACATGTTAATGATATTGAAGGTAATAAAATAAATCAGATAATCTACAAGATTTCTCTGAGTGTATATCTTAATAATCATTACTTTATTGTTACAGATAATATGAAAGCTTTAATTTTATTACCGCATTTATTGCCGTCTCCTAATTATACCAAATGTAAAAAGAAAAATGTAAATAATATATAAATATGTATAATTATTTATTCTAATAAAAAATATATTTTAATATAAAGTTTGTATACATATATTTTAGGACACAGAGGTAACATCAATGAAGAAGAAAAGACACCCAGTGGAATGTTCAACTTTATGCTCAAGATTAACAATCCCACATAAAAGTTTACTCATATTTAAAAATGTATGTATCTCTCTTCTAATTAAAAGCATCATTTTACTCAGCATTTTTATTCAATAAACATGGATAAATATTAATTAATTAATATTTATACTTTTAGGCACAAGATGATTTATTTTTAAATGAATGCTCGCAAAATAATAAAAATAAAAATGTGCAACCTTATTTAATATGTAGTAAGACCAGTGAGGAAAGAAAAGGAATATATTATATTAAGGCAGATGATCATTTAATCGAAATTGGAAACAATGGCTTGCAAGCTTTTGATATTTTATTAAAACTGCATTATTGTTTTGATATACATTTTTCTGCAGATTTGATTAATTTTTATAATTTTATCACTGGTTGCATACTACAGTTAATACAACCCAAAGCATGTTGTGTAGCATTTGATGTTACTCTCAAAAATTTATCTACAAACAAAAGCATTCATTTACATGAGTAAGTACATACATTTAATATATAGAGAGATAAATATATTAGAGATTTTCGGTTATTTTAATTTACTTATTAATAATAACAAAAATGTATATGCGTTCAATTAAAGTATCTGCTATTGTTATTCATTAATTTGTGCCAGCTACTTGTTTCAGCTTTTTTCTCTTTAGCATTTGTAAAATTATTCACTTTAATTTTAAAATAAATTTATAAGAAATGTGATAAATTTTTACAAGCTTCTATACGAGTTAAATATTTTATTGGAGAAATAATAAATTAATTATTTTTTCAGATCATCCGATTATGATGATGAAGAAATTTAAAATATACTTAAATTTTTAACTCTCGTGATTAAATTTCATATAATTTTTATTTTCATATAAGAAATTTAAAATATACTTAAATTTAACTCCCATGTGATTAGATTTCATATAATTTTTATTTTCATGTAAGAAATCTATATTTTGTGATTCAGATTTATTTTATATAATTGTTATTTTCATATAAGAAATTTAAAATATACTTAAATTTAACTCCTATGTGATTAGATTTCATACAATTGTTATTTTCATATAAGAAATCTATATTTTGATTCAGATTTATATTTAATATATATTTAATAACTAAAATATATTTAGCATAATAACTGTAATAGAATATTTCGATGATAATATACTAACAATATTCATAATTTTATATGTTAATATATATAATGTTATACATATTGATAATATAAATATGTAATATAAATATATAATATTCCTAATTGATAATATAAATATTTGTTCTTTTATAACTTGTGTTATTTTTAATCTATTTCTTAGTAGTTCTTATTAGTATTACTTGCCTTTTAACATAAAAATATTATTTTAGTTCCAGCTTCTGATTTCTTGTTTGCAATTATTTTGATTATCAATGAAGCAAGAAAATAGATACTTCAAATTACAAAATATATTGAAAGATAATGTTCATAAAATGATACTTGCGAATAGAGAGATTGGTATAGTATATTTCGAAAACTTGCTTTAATAATGAATAGCCATAAAATTAATATGATATCTAGTTTATTTTTTAAATGTCATTTTGTCATATTAAATTACATTTACAATTTTATTTTCTATATTTTTTAAAAAAGTTTTTGTAAGATTGTAAACATGTTTTTTTTGTGTGTAACGTTAAATACATTTATATGACTGTGACAAGAAAAAAGAGAATTAATCGGCTTTTACACAGATAGCATGCTACGTGCGATATGCAACTTCTATTAGTTCAAATAAAAAGCAATGATTGCTTCTCATTTCAACTAATCGAAGATTTACGTCATATACATCATATACGTAACATGTTATCTTATTATTATTTTATGTTTCTAGCCATCTTTCATTCTTCTTTCCGTTTTCTAATGTATATACATGTTATCTTATTATCTATTATTAGAAAACGGAAAGAAGAATGAAAGACTGCTAGAATCTCACTTCCTAAGAGTGAATCTGTTCACTCGTAATTGAGTGAAAAATAACTTGACGAAAGTGATGACTCCACTTTCGATCGAGTGAATTATTCACTTCGAACCGAGTGACACATTCACTTTACGTTCAGAGTTAAACAGTTCACTTTTGTGAAAAGTGAATTTTCACTAATTACGAGTGGCAGTATATTCACTATCACTTGGAGTGAATATTCACTCGTTTGGAGTTAGATTTCACTCTAAGAAATTTAGAGAGTACGACGATACTGCTTTGACGATAGCGATTGCTTATTTTTTCGAAGTAACTGAGCTTCTTTTATTTCTTGAAGTAGATATTTCGTACCGCTCTTTATCGATAAAAACACTCCGATCAGTACTTGTTTTCTTCAACTCACTCAATTTATCATAAAAAATCTTCTTTTTATCAGACATGATTAGCACGCAAACCAACGACGTCCACACTCTAGCAATACTAAATAAAATGACGAACAAGAATGTACATGAATCCGTTGGCCATTAATAGATTACATTTGTCTTATATCGCGTCATGGCTGCATCAATAGGCGTCCACAACGCGTTGTGGCATTTTTACATTGCCAGAACGCGTTTTGGTCGATTTCAAAAGAACCTCAACACGAATTTCGTTTTGTGGCCTTTTTGAATATGCCAAAATGCGTTTTTAAAAGTGCCACGACACAAATTTCGTGTTGTGGCTGAATCTAAGATGTCTGAATGCGTTGTGACCGGTTTTTCCGTCCAATGAGCGTTTTCGGTCTTTGAGCCTAACATATATACTAGGACTGTGAATTAATTTTGAGGGACTTATAATAGATCACGTAACTTATGTTATATCGCATCGGATACTTCTGTAACTATATTCATGTCAAAGCTCTGTCATTAAGCTTTACTTTTAATTATGTCATTTTGCTGAAGTGTAAACAACATATTTTTTCTCAGCTCCGAAGATGTCGAATTACGAGCCAAAAACACCATTAGCGAGAAGTTTTACTTTTCCTGTTTAATTCAAAGAAAAGTACTATTGAAAGTCATCGAGTGTTGTTGGAAACTTACGGTGAACATAATCCATCGATAAAAACGTGTGAGGGTGATTGGTTTCGACGTTTTAGAAGTGGTGATTTCGATACAGTTGACAAAGAACGCCCTGGTCAACCGAAAAAGTTCGAAGATGAGGAATTGGAAGCATTACTCGATCAAGATTCATGTCAAACGCAAGATGAACTTACTGAATCGTTGAATGTTGATCGCACAACAGTTTCCAAACGTTTAAATGCGCTCAATATGATTCAAAAGCAAGGAAATTGGGTGCCATACGAATTGAAGTCGAGAGATGTTGAACGGCGGTTTTTCACGTGCGAACAATTGCTTCAACGGCAAAAAAGAAAGGATTTTTTGCATCTTATCATCACTGGCGATGAAAAATGGATATGCTAAAGATAATCCTAAGCATAGAAAATCGTGGGGGTTTACCCAGTCATGCATCAACATCGATGGCAAGGCCGAATATTCATGATTCGAAGCACATACTCTGTATTTGATGGGACTAGCTTGGTGTTGTTTACTATGAACTGCTTCAACCGAATGAAACCATTACTGGTGAACGCTACCAAACACAATTAATGCGTTTGAGCCGTGCATTGAAGGAAAAACGGCCGCAATTCGAGCAACGGCACGATAGAATAATTTCTCAACATGACAACGATCGACCATATGTTGCTCGTGTAATCAAAAAATATTTAGAAACGCTGAAATGGGATGTTTTACCCCACCCGCCATATTCACTAGATATTGCTCCATCGGATTACTACTTGTTCCGATCCATGGAACATGGCCTGGCTAAGCAGCACTTCCAATCTTACGAAGATACAAAAAATTGGATCGATTGGTGGATTGCATCAAAAGATGAATTGTTCTTTCGACGCGGAATCCGTATGCTACCAGAAAAAATGGGAAAAAGTAGTAGATAGCGATGGACAATACTTTGAAAAATAATAATGTACACAATTTTTCACAATAAGGCCTTGAATTTACAAAAACTACCTCAAAATTAATTCACAGTCAATATATATATGGACATCCTGAATATATATATATATATACAGGGTCTACCAAAAGTGTGGAAACCTCTAAATATCTCGGAAAATATACGTTTTACAGAAAAGTGTTTCCAACAAAAGTTGTAGGGTTTAAGAAGATCTATATACTGATTCTATCAGTTTGACCTTGGATGGCGTCGTCAAGGTCAGGTCAAGGTCACATTGACTTTTTTAAATGACACCCCCTACATTTGATTGCATATTCTTATAGCTTAATTCAAGAGCTTTCCAAAACACTATAATAATGTTCATTTTTATTAAGTACTTTGCGAGTTATGAGGGTTGAATGATAGAGTAGCGCCGGTATTAACATTATCCAAGGTGTACTACATGGAGGTTACTCGCTCGGATTTGCATCTGTTGTGTGTGTGATCCAGCTAACTAAGGCAAGATCGATTCCTCAACATATCCTCATATTTCGCTGAAGTCAAATTGCCAAAAAATTGCTCCATAAAACGTGTATGAAACGTCTCGTTAGTTCCTTCATTTACCGCTATGTGACGCACTACATGCAGTCTAACTCGCATTTAAAATTCAACTAAGAATGTATAAAGCTATCAAAGAACGAGCACCTTCTAACTTCAGCTTTGAGCAAGCAGAAATTAATTGTTATCGTCCAAATACAACGTACGATTAATTAAAATTAAACGTTTTAAAAATGGCTGGCGACTTGTCGGAACGTGAAAGAATCACTATCCTCATGATGCGTGGATGGGGTGATAACGAAAGATCGTTCTCTGATGTCGTTCGATTATTTAATGACACGTATCCGAACCGTCGAATTAATAAGTCCACTGTGTTAAAAACAATAGAACGTTTTAGACAAACTGGTAGCGTAAGAAATCGCTCTAAGTCAGGAAGACCATTGTCTGCAACCAACGAAGAAAAACAACTTGATGTTCTGCAGACATTTATTGAAGATCCCAATTCTAGTGTTCAGAGAGTCGCTCAAACTCACGATATTGCTCCCATGTCGGTTTGGAGAATTTTAAAGAAGAACAAGTTCCATCCATATAAATTGCAATACGTTCAAGAATTGCAAAACGGAGATGAGGAGCGTCGTATACATTTCTGTGAAAGAATGATGGCACTAATAGATGTCCGGCCCATCTTCCCTTATCAAATTGTTTTCACAGACGAGGCAACTTTTACCTTAACGGGAGAAGTTAATAATCAAAATTTTCGTTTCTGGTCAGATGAGAATCCGAATTGGGTGCGGGAAACTCACACACAACATCCACAAAAAATAAATGTATGGTGCGGAATAATAGATGGCTATTTAATAGGGCCGTTTTTTTTTGAAGAATATTTGAACGCTCAAAGGTATGAGAGATTACTTGTTGATCAAATAATTCCAGCCATACAGAATACTTTTCCAAATAATTTCCAAGAAATATGGTTTCAGCATGATGGAGCTCCTGCTCATTTTGGTGCAGGACCACGTCGTATTTTAAATGAGACTTTTCCGCTACGGTGGATAGGAAGAAGGAACGGAAATGAGGGAGGAGAGGATTGGCCACCTCGGTCACCAGATCTAACTCCTCTTGATTATTATCTATGGGGATATCTGAAGAGTAAGGTTTACAGAACAAAACCTAAAACCATTCACGAATTGATACAGCGAATAAGGGATGAAATGGCTTTGATACCTTTTGAAACGAATCGTAAAGTCATTTCTACATTCTACCAAAGATTAGCATATTGTCAGGAAGTAAATGGCAGCCACTTTCAGCATTTACTTTAACACATTGAAACACATTTGCAATCGTTTGGTGCAACCTAACCTGATCTCTGTATACACGCACCGCACGCACGCACACGCACACATTTCGAACAATTATTATGATAAATGAGCATCCACAAATTTATTTACTGTTTACTATGTCGATTGCTTTCCAGGTCTTTAAATGCTCGATTGTAATTTGGTTGGGTCTTTGCTTTTGCTGACTGGATCCACGACCGATCTTGCCTTAGTTAGCTGGATCACACACACAACAGATGCAAATCCGAGCGAGTAACCTCCATGTAGTACACCTTGGATAATGTTAATACCGGCGCTACTCTATCATTCAACCCTCATAACTCGCAAAGTACTTAATAAAAATGAACATTATTATAGTGTTTTGGAAAGCTCTTGAATTAAGCTATAAGAATATGCAATCAAATGTAGAGGGTGTCATTTAAAAAAGTCAATGTGACCTTGACCTGACCTTGACGACGCCATCCAAGGTCAAACTGATAGAATCAGTATATAGATCTTCTTAAACCCTACAACTTTTGTTGGAAACACTTTTCTGTAAAACGTATATTTTCCGAGATATTTAGGGGTTTCCACACTTTTGGTAGACCCTGTATATATATATACAGGGTGTCCAAAATGTGTGGGAACACCTAAATATTTCGGAAAATAAGCATAATAGAGAAAAATGTTTCAAACAAAAGTTGTAGGGTTTACAAAGATCTATTTACTAATTTTATCAGTCTGACCTTGAGTGGCGTCCTTAAGGTCAGGTCAAGGTCACGTCGATTTTTGCAAACGGAACACCCTATTTATGATACCAGAATTTGATAGCTGGTATCAAGAGCTTTTCAAAACACTATAATAAAGTAAGTTTTCATTAAGTATTTTTCGAGTTTCGGAGCTTGAAAGTTACAGTACTGCCGCGCCGGCGTCGGCATTAGCATTACCCAAGGTGTACCACGTGGAGGTTCTCCGGTCGGATTTAAACTTCGCGTGCGTGTGTGCGTGCGTGCGTGTGCGTGTGCGTGTAGGGGGTGAGTGAGTAGTTAGAGCAAGTGTGCAAATTGCCGTCCATCAACAGTCTGACAATGCGCCAATCTACTGTAAAAACTTGAAATAGCGTTCTCACAAAAATGAGGAGGTATTAGAGTTACCTCGTCATTTATACGGCGACGGAGTTCGTCCAAATTTCTAGATTTCGTAGTATAGACTCTACTTTTGAGATGACTTCAAAAGAAATAATCCAGAGGTGAAAGATCTGGAGATCGAAGTGGCCATTCTATTGATCCTCTCCTGCCTATCCATTTGTTCGGGAATACTTCATTTAAGTATTCTCGTACACCTCGACCATAATGGGCAGGTGCTCCGTCCTGCTGAAACCAGATTTCATTAAAATTGTCACCAACACGTTGTATTGCTGGTACAATATCGCGTTCAAGCATTGTTCTGTATTTTTCAGCAGTCAAATTATCGTCAATGAAGAAAGGACCAATCACCCTGTCAGCAAGAAGTCCAGTCCATACATTCAATTTTTCCGGATGTTGCGTGTGAGCTTCAATCATCCAATGAGGATTTTCATCTGAAAATCTGCAATTATGGCGATTGATATTGCCATTCAGCTTAAATGTCTCTTCATCAGAAAAGACTATTTTGGTCGCAAATTCAGGATCCATGTCAATTCTTTGCATGACATCCTCACAAAATTCTACACGACGATCGAAATCGTCTTCAGATAATTCCTGAACTGGATGAATCTTGTAAGGATGAAATTCATTCTTTTTTAAGATTTTATGCACAGACATTCGGGAGATGTCGTGGTGTTGCGCAGATTTTCGAATAGATATATGCGGATTCTCAATATACGATTGTAAGACATCTAAAGACTTTTCTGCATTTGTTGCAGAAACCGATCTACCAGACTTTGATCGATTTTTGACATGACCAATTTCTTCGAATCGTGCGATTGTGCGGTGTACCGTCGATTTTGATATAGGGACTTTACCAACCCGAAAAGTGTCATTAAATATCTGCAACGTTTCATTATAAGATCTGCGACGATCACCCCACCCTCGCATCATCAGTAACGTTATGCGTTCGTGATCTGTAAGTTCCGACATAACAAAATCGTATTGGATACGAGAAGTTAGAAGTCGTAAGTGCTTAAATTGCCGTCCGTCAACAGACTGGCAATGCTAATCCATTGTAAAAACTTGAAATGACGTTCTCACAAGAATGTAACTTACGTCTTACGTTCTAATATAACCGATAATAGTAGCTTGCAACCACTGTAATTGTAGAATGGGCTTAAATAGCAACTCCCTATAAGTGATCGTCGTAGGCGATCTAGCAATTTCGGTCCAGTCCAATACGATCGTATCCAATATGATTTATTAGATTGACGGTAATTTGACTGCTGAAAAATACAGAACAATGCTTGAACACGATATTGTACCAGCAATACAACGTGGTGACAATTTTAATGAAATCTGGTTTCAGCAGGACGGAGCACCTGCCCATTATGGTCGAGGTGTACGAGAATACTTAAATGAAGTATTCCCGAACAAATGGATAGGCAGGAGAGGATCAATAGAATGGCCACCTCGATCTCCAGATCTTTCACCTCTGGATTATTTCTTTTGGGGTCATCTCAAAAGTAGAGTCTATACTACGAAACCTAGAAATTTGGACGAACTCCGTCGCCGTATAAATGACGAGGTAACTCTAATACCTCCTCATTTTTGTGAGAACGCTATTTCAAGTTTTTACAGTAGATTGGCGCATTGTCAGACTGTTGATGGACGGCAATTTGAACACTTGCTCTAACTACTCACTCACCCCCTACACGCACACGCACACACGCACGCACGCACACACGCACGCGAAGTTTAAATCCGATCGGAGAACCTCCACGTGGTACACCTTGGGTAATGCTAATGCCGACGCCGGCGCGGCAGTACTGTAACTTTCAAGCTCCGAAACTCGAAAAATACTTAATGAAAACTTACTTTATTATAGTGTTTTGAAAAGCTCTTGATACCAGCTATCAAATTCTGGTATCATAAATAGGGTGTTCCGTATGCAAAAATCGATGTGACCTTGACCTGACCTTAGGGACGCCACTCAAGGTCAGACTGATAAAATTAGTAAATAGATTTTTGTAAACCCTACAACTTTGTTTGAAACATTTTTCTCTATTATGCTTATTTTCCGAAATATTTAGGTGTTCCCACACATTTCGGACACCCTGTATATATATATATATATATGCACGGTGTCCTTGAGCATGTGCTTACTTACTTGTAAGATGGTAGAACGCAATAAATTAAATAAAATAATCCTATTCTATGTAACGATTTTTGTAACAACAATCGAAATATTAATTATTGAAGTCGGATTATTGAAGACGAATGAGAGAAGCGCTCGAGCGCTCGAGCTATAGCACGGCCCACCGTGTCAGACATTGCCTGCCGGCACGCGGCGAGAGGAGGGACAGCGCGCCGCTACCCGTGGTTACCGCTGTCACTATCCCACAATTGCGCGGAGGCCGTAGATGCCGACCGACTGCTCTCTCGCAGGTACCACCCGTCTACGCGTCGTAGGTACCGCCGAGAATGGATTTCGAGATTCGCGTGCCGCTCGGACGCCGTAGGTGCCGCTCGACCGCTCTATCGTAGGTACCGGTCGGCCACGCGTCGTAGGTACTGCCCGGCTACGCGTCGTAAGTACCGTCGAGAACGGACTTGGTGCAATGCGAGCCGCGAGGAGGCCGTAGGTGCCGCCCGACCGCTCTCTCGTAGATATCGCCCGGCTACGCGTCGTAGGTACCGCCTAGAACGGACTTGGTGCGTCGCGAGCCGCGCGGAAGACGTAGGTTCCGCCCGACCGTTCTCTCCTAGGTACCGCTCGGCCACGCGTCGTAGGTATCGCCGAGAACGGACATGGTGCATCTCGAGCAGCGCGGAGGCCTTAGAAGCCGCCCGAGTTACTACTCGTAGGTACCGCCCGATAGCTCACTCGTAGGTACTGCCCGGCCACGCGTTGTAGATACCGGCCGGCTACGTGTCGTAGGTACCGACGAGAACGGACATGGTGCGTCGCCAGCAGAGCGGAGGCCTTAGAAGCCGTCCGTAATACCACTCGTAGGTACCGCCCGGCTACGCTTCATAGATACCGCCGAGAACGGACATGGTGCGTCGAGAGCAGCGCGGAGGCCTTAGAAGCCGCCCGAAATACCACTCTTAGGTACCGCCCGATAGCTCACTCGTAGGTACCGCCCGGCTACGCATCGTAAAAACCGTCGAGAACGGACTTGGTGCGTCGCAAGGAATGGTACCAGTTTGGCCACGTTAATATTGACCACCGCCCCGATTGACCACGTTGCTATTGACCACCGTCCCGATTGACCACCGTCCCGATTGACCACCGTCCCGATTGACCACCGTCCCGATTGACCACCGCCCCGATTGATCACCGTCCCGATTGACCAACGTCCCGATTGACCACGGTCCCGATTGACCAAGGACCCAATTGACCACAAAAAAAATTAAAAAATTAAATTAATATAACTAGTTATAAATATAATAATAAAAAAATAATTTAAAAAATAATTTAAATATTTACATAACGTATGATTGAGTTGCCCACAGTTTTATAAACCTATGTGAAATTCCAGTTTGCGTTGCAAAGTACACGCACAGCTGCACACCCTCCCACCGGCCGCCACTACCACCACTCCCCACCGCCACCACTCCCCACTCCACCCTGTTGCAAACCCATATGAAATTCGGGACGGTGTTCAATCGGGACCGTGGTCAATCGGGACGGTGGTCAATCGGGACTGTGGTCAATCGGGACGTAGTCAATCGCAACGTGGTCAATTTCAACGTGGTCAATCGGGATGGTGGTCAATATTAACGTGGCCAAACGGGACGCTCCCCGTCGCGAGCAGGATTAATGGATTAAAGCAGTAACTTAAGGAATTGACCAATCACATTCATGCATTAAAAGAATACTTGACTGTGTTTGCCCAATGTATGGAGTTACAGCTTTAATTCATTAATTCTACTTCCGTTGTAGACGATGCTTTAGGGTCGTCCACAGTGGTCGTAGCATAAGTTTGTACGGCGTAAGATTCAAGAAATTCACCAATCACAGTCAAATATTAAGAGTATACTCTTAATATTAAGAGTATACTCTTAATATTAAGAGTATACTCGATTGTGATTGATCAATTTCTTGAGTTTTACGCCTTACAATCTTATGCTACAGCCATTGCAGACGAACCTTTAATCCCGATCAACAACAGATAATTTAAGCTCTAATCCTTAAGTAATTGTCCAATCACAGCCGAGCATTCTCTTCATAAGCCGCGTTCCGAAATTATTACCAGTATACTGCAAATTCTATAGCCCTCGTTACGTATATTATATATTTTCATTGTTGATAGTAAACTGGCAGCAATTTCGGAACACGGCCATACTTGACTGTGATTGGTCAATTTCTTGAGTCTTACGCTTTACAACATAATACTACGGCCATTGTAGACGACTCTTGAAGCGTCGTCTACACTGAGATTTTAAGGAGACTAAAGACGGGCCATACTTGACTGTGATTGGTCAATTTCTTGAGTCTTACGCCTTACAACATAATACTACGGCCATTGTAGACGACTCCTGAAGCGTCGTCTACACTGAGATTTTAAGGAGACTAAGACTTAAGAAATTGACCAATCACAATCGAATATTTTCTTAATACTTGACTATAATTGATCAATTTCTTAAATCTTACGCCTTAAGTCTCCTTAAAATTTCATTGTAGACGACGCTTAATGTAGCGTCTATAATAAGATATTAAGGCGTAACTCTTAAGAAGTTGACCAACCATAGTCTAGTATTATGGGAATATTCGATTATGTTTGGTGAATTTCTTAAGACATACGCCTTAATATGTCATTGTAGATGACGCTTAAAGGCAATTCTACGGTGGCCGTAGCATAAGGTTGTAAGGTGAAAAACTCAAGAAATTGACCAATCACAGTCAAGTATTAAGATAATACTCGACTGTGATTGATCAATTTCTTGAGTTTTATGACGTACAACCTTATTCTACGGCCATTGTAGACAACTCTTTAATCCCGAAATACAATAGATAATTTAAGTTCTAAGCCTTAAGAAATTGACCAATCACAGCCGAGCATTCTCTTCATAAGTCATATTCCGAAATTACTATCTGTATTGCAAATTCTATAGTGATCGTTACGTATATTATATATTTTCAGTGTTGGCAGTAAACTGGCAGCAATTTCGAAACACGGCCATACTTGACTGTGATTGGTCAATTTCCTGAGGTTTACGCCTTGCAACCTTATGCTACAGCCGTTGTAGGCGACTCTTGAAGTGTCGTCTACACTGAGATTTTAAAGAGACTTAAGGCGTAAGACTTAACAAATTGACCAATCATAGTCTAGTATTAAGAGAATATTCGATTGTGATTGGTCAATTTCTTAAGTGTTACGCCTTAAAATCTCATTGTAGAAGACGCTTAACATGTCGTCTACTAGGATTAACGGATTAAAGCAGTAACTTAAAGAATTGACCAATCACATTCAAGCATTAAAAGAATACTCGACTGTGATTGCCCAATTTATGGTGTTACAGCTTTAATTCATTAATTCTACTGCCGTTGTAGACGATGCTTTAGGGTCGTCCACAGTGACCACAGCATAAGGTTGTAAGGCGTAAAATTCAAGAAATTAACCAATCACAGTCAAATATTAAGAGAATACTCGACTACTATTGGTCAATTTTTTGAGTCTTACGCCTTACAACCTTATGCTACGGCCATTGTAGACGACTCTTGAAACATCGACTACACTGAGATATTAAGGAGACTTAAGGCGTAAGACTTAAAAAATTGACCAATCATGGTCTAGTATTAAGAGAATATTCGATTGTGATTGGTCAATTTCTTAAGTCTTACGCCTTAAAATCTCATTGTAGAAGACGCTTAACATGTCGTCTACAAAGGCGATAGGATTAAAGCAGTAACTTAAGGAATTGACCAATCACATTCAAGCATTAAAAGAATACTCGACTGTGATTGGTCAATTTATTGAGTTACAGCTTTAATTCATTAATTCTACTGCCATTGTACATGGTGCTTTAAGGTCGTCCTAAGTGGCCGTAGCATAAGGTTGTAAGGCGTAAGATTCAAGAAATTGACAATCACAGTCAATTATTAAGAGAATACTCGACTGTGATTGGTCAATTTCTTGAGTTTTACGCCTTACAACCTTATTCAACGGCCATTGTAGACGAACCTTTAATCCCGATCTACAACAGATAATTTAAGCCCTACAACAGATAATTTAAGCCCTACAACAGATAATTTAAGCCCTAAGCCTTAAGAAATTGACCAATCACAGTCGAGCATTCTCTTCATAAGCCTTCTTACGCCTTACAACCTTATGCTATAGTCATTGTAGACGACTCTTGAAGCGTCATCTACACTGAAATTTTAAGGAGACTTAAGGCGTAAGACTTAAGAAATTGACCAATGACAGTATAGTATCAAGGGAATATTCGATTGTGTTTGGTGAATTTCTTAAAAAAAACGCTTTAATTTTTCATTGTAGATGAGGCTTAACGGCAATTCTACAGTGGCCGTAGCATAGAGTTGTAAGGCGAAAAATTCAAGAAATTGACCAATCACAGTCAAATATTAAGATAATACTCGACTGTGATTGATCAATTTCTTGAATTTTATGACTTACAACCTTATTCTACGGCCATTATAGGCGACCCTTTAATCCCGATCTACAATAGATAATTTAAGCTCTAAGTCTTAAGAAATTGACCAATCACAGCAGAGCATTCTCTTCATATGTCGTATTCCGAAATTACTATCAGTACTGCAAATTCTATAATGAACGTTACGTATATTATATATTTTCAGTGTTGGCAGTAAACTGGCAGCAATTTCGGAACACGGCCATACTTGACTGTGATTGGTCAATTTCCTGAAGTTTACGCCTTACAAACTTATGCTACAGCCATTACAGACGAACCTTTAATCTCGATCTACAACAGATAATTTAATCTCTAAGCCTTAAGAAATTGCCCAATTACAGCCGAGCTTTTCTTCATGAGCCGTGTTCCGAAATTATTACCAGTACTGCAAATTCTATACTGCTCGTTACGTATATTATATATTTTCAGTGTTGGCAGCAAACTGGCAGCAATTTCGAAACACGGCCATACTTGAATGTGATTGGTCAATTTCTTGAAACTTACGCCTTACAACCTTATACAGCCCTTGTAGACGACTCTTGAAACGTCGTTTACACTGAGATTTTAAGGAGACTTAAGGCGTAAGACTTAAGAAATTGACCAATCACAATCGATTATTTTCTTAATACTTGACTGTAATTGGTCAATTTCTTTAATCTTACGACTTAAATCTCCTTAAAATTTCATTGTGAGACTTAATGTAGCGTCTATAATAAGATTTTAAGGCGTAAGTCTTAAGAAATTGACCAATCACGGTCTATTATTAAGAGAATATTCGATTGTGATTGGTCAATTTCTTAAGTCTTACGCCTTAAATCTCTTTGTAGAAGACGCTTAACACGTCGTCTACGATGGCAGTAGGATTAACGGATTAAAGTAGTAACTTAAGGAATTGACCAATCTCATTCAAGCATTAAAAGAATACTCGACTGTGATTGGTCAATTTATTGAGTTACAACCAGTGAACTCTATACTATAACTGGAATGTGCACTGCCATTGTTAGCGCCCGGGACATCAAAAGAAAAGGACAGGTTGCTTTGGAACTATTCCTGTTTCCGTCTAGTAAATTTTGATTGGTCGATAATTTTATATGATCTTTGTTACAAACATCAGTCTTACTAACCTTAACTCGATTGACTAACTGATAACCTGCCTGCTCACAGCTGCTTTTCACCTTTATTATTGAAAATATTAATGTTTCGTTCTTTTATTTATATATTTTTATTTTTTATATGGTGTGACGTTGCCGTCCTGTCGCGCGTCCATCCGCCCCGATTTTAACGGAGCGCGGGCCAAACGGCCGCGCCATAGTCCACGACGAGAGAACATTATCAAATTCCCCGGAGAGACGAGCGATATTATCCTTTCGTTGCGTATATTAATTTTTGTTTGTAATTTTTTTTATAACGAGCAAATTTCGAGTAACCCGCCGGAGAAGATTCGAAAGGCGAGGAGAGCAGCGAGGGATTACTGGCAATCGGCGACGTGGCGCTGAACAGCAAACGACAGCGGAGGAAATAGCGCCCGTGAAATTGAAACACCTGAAGACCAGGAGGGTAACATCGCCCTTCCCCCGGTAAGGCCGGAGGCTCGACCTAAGCTACCCTCCGAGGGAGAGCGAGAGCAACATCAGAACCTCCATTGGGCCCTTGTAAATGGGCCCGCGACAGCCGAAGATTCGAATTGAATTATTTTCGCGCGAGGCGCCAGGACACCGCGCGTGGCGCGAGGCGCCAAGATCTCTCGCGTGTTGGGAGCCGATTGGCCGCGGGGCTGCGCACCCCACCAAGCGCGTTCATTGACGCCGCTATCAACTCCAGTCCGCGAGATCCAGGGATCATTCTGGTACGGGCATTCGATCGACTTAGCCACATTTTTCGTTGTCGCATTATGATAAAGTCTTTGTGAAGGATCGCCGCTGTCGAGTAAACTGAGAAGACGAGATCGAGGACCATCCCCAGGGCGAGGAGAAGTATCGGTGAGGTTGCCCATCTCTTATTTGTGAGCCACACGCGATTCGGTCCGCGGGTCGGCCGTTCTGCCGCCGTCGCCATTTTTGTGTTTTGCGATCGTTCCGGCTCCGTACCAAGCCGTTGATATTTTCTGAATTTTCGGGCGATCGGAGGCAAGCGACCGAGGAAAAGCGGACACTCGCGTCGTAGGCATTAAATTGATAAGGCAACGTTCGTCTCTCTCCGGGTTTCGGGTGTCCATTATGCGTAGCTATCGACCGCCAGATATCGCGTGCGCAAAAGATCGCGAAAGCGAATACCGCCCGTGTTGTCGTACCGCTGTCGTTGCCGCGTAGAATATTCCGTAAAGTATCTCAGGGCGATTTTTTATGTCTGATTGCGTGTATGTCGTCGTCGATTGTTAAGAGTGCGTATGAGCGATTATGGTATTTTATTGTATTGTGTGCGTTAGAGTATTTGCATCTTTGTCGCGCTTATTACGCCGTCGAATAGAGCGTAATAACTGATAATCTGTGTCTATCGACTTTGTCGCGGTGCGAAATAATCGCCAAAGTATCGAGAGTGAAATCTGAGCTGCTTGCGCGGAAGAAAGAGGCGAAACGTCGGCAGAGAAAAATCTCCGACCGCCGTCGGCTATCGAAATTCGAAAATATTGTTCGCCTGTCGCATACGTGATCCGTCTTCGCAAACGTATTAAGTATTTTCGATCTATGGTTACTTATGCTGTCGAATTATTAAGCTGTCGTTTTGTATCGCGAACTGGGAAATTGTGGGGAAAAGTCCGTAGCGATAAATTGTCGATTTGGTTGTCGAAATTGCGATACCCTTTTGAGTGAATATTATCCGCGAATATTTCCGTGCCGAAAATCCCTTGTATTCTATAAAGTCTCGCTCAGTCCAGCCAACTCCGGCCATAAAAACGGGCTTGGATAAACAGCAGGATTGTCTTAGCGCTCTCGTTTTGGTTGTCGATTTCGAGCGGATATTTGCTTAGAATACCGTCTTATTATTCGTGCCAGGATTAATTGGATTGTGTATTTCGCTTTCGTATTTCGTTCGAATTTATTGTGAACCGTCGTTTCAACCTGATTTGTTACTCAAGTTCATTATTACATTTTTCTTTTATATTATTTCTTTACTAATAAATGTGTTATATTTTTTTTGTTAAATTTGCGTAATTTATTTGAGTGTTAGTCTCTCGTGATTGTCGATTTCTGTCGTTGAGTCTGTCGCATTTCGAATTATTGAAGTCTCGCATAATCAATTGACTTTCTTCCAAAACCCCTCCACTCTACCGTTAGGCGAGCTAGTTGGCCCGTGGCGAAGCAGGCTATTATTTTTCGCGTTCTTTGGAGTTTCGTGAAACTCTGAAAAAAAACTCTGAAAAACTGATGCGTGAAAGACCGCATCTGGCGCCTAACTTATCGAGATATCGAAACGGCCTCCACTCCGCCGCAGCTCGCGCGAGAACGTCCTCCATCCCTGTTCCTCAGAACGCGTATATTAATTTCGTTATTTTTTTGACGGCGATTTCGCTCCCCCGCGCACGCTCCCCTCCAACACCTCGAGGAGTGTGGCGAATCACTTAAACTGAATTGAAGAAATGTCGCAATGTATAAAAAAGAATTTATAATAAAAGACATTTCGTAAAGTATTTGTATGGACAGATAATAATTAACAAAAAATATATGTATGTAAATATATGTTATTTATATAGTTAAAATTTCTTACTTTTAAAATGTAGCAGGTAAACAGTAAAAAAAATTAAAAAATATATTTATTATTTTTTATTTATACGATTCATTATCTTTTCATTATTTTTATTTACATAATTATAAAAAATGTTCCGATATTGGATGAATAGAAATAACAGTAATGCATTTCTTCCTTATGTAGATTATTTTATGTAGATTACCGTATGGAACGTACATAAACATATGTAAAATGTTGGATGTACTTCAATCAACTGAAATAAATGTTTGAATATTAAAATAAGAATTTTAACACATATTGGAGATATACAACTATATATTCCGTATTATACACAAAAAATATCTTTGTTACAAAACATTGAATTTTTTTCAAAAATTAATAACGATGTACATATATTATTAATAACGATATACATATATACATCATAAAACACAAAAACATAAATAAAATACTGAGCAGAACAATCTTAAAAATAATATCATATCTGCAGCTTAAATGAAAAATAAATATCTTATAAATATAAAATAAAATTATCTTTAAGTTCATTCTTTGGTTTAAGAGATTGCACGTAAAGTAACAAATATCACTATATAAGGATTATTAAGCCAGTCCAAAAAAATACATTACAAAATAATCCAATTGCTTAGAAATATAAAATATTTAACATGCTGTAACATTATGTATGTCTCAAAAGCTTTTGACTATAATAAAATAATCAAATGTTATAAAATAAAATGGTTTTATGAAGTTTACTACGTTTATTAACAAGTTTATCCAAAATTCGTTCCGTCATA
This sequence comes from Camponotus floridanus, assembly GCF_003227725.1. Classification (NCBI taxonomy): domain Eukaryota; kingdom Metazoa; phylum Arthropoda; class Insecta; order Hymenoptera; family Formicidae; genus Camponotus; species Camponotus floridanus. Next base: position 76,673 of record NW_020229363.1, read on the forward strand.
TTTTTATTATATTTAGAAATACGAATAAAAATATATGATGATGTTATAGCTCTAATTAATTGTATTTCATGTAGTTCCTCCATTCCTGCAGTATCTGTTACAGGATGTTGTGGTTTGAATAAAGACATAGCTATTGGAATATAATGTTGTATAGTAGTTCGAATAATATTAGCTTCAAAATGGTTTGCATTCATAGATTGCACATTTAATTCAGCTTTAAAAGCTTTTTCAACAAATAGTATTATATTATAAACTACTGCAGATGGTAAATATAATTTATTACGATTAATGAATTTCATAAAAGAAGATTCTGAATATATTTCTGAACAATAATTATGTTCATAAGTCTTATTATTTGTATTAGTTAAAATTGCAATACAATCATCACATTTTATTTTTTTTATTAAACCCCGAACAATATATATAACCAGATATATAATATAAAATATTTTGCTGAATGATATATTAATATTGTAGCTTGAATTATATTTGTTATACGTTTAAAATCATTACAATCAAAAGCTTCAGAGTTTTCTTTGGTTTTAGTTTTGCACTTACAAATAGCAGGCATTGCAGTGTTATCATCAATGCAATTTGCACTAATACTACTTTTAACATTGTTTAAAAACAAAAGTTTTCGTATAATCCATATGAATTGTAAGCAGTCAGGATTATTATTCCAACCCCCTCTAGCTCTTACGCAAGAAAAGAAAAGTTCTAAATGGTCTTGCGAGCATTTATACGGCAAAAATAAACGTAATGGATTAACTTTAGAAAATAAATCCTTTGTTAAATTGATCATACTATACATATTTATTATAAAACCTACTGCAAATGTTGATCTTCGATGATGAAAAATAGGAACTCCGTCAATTTTTAATTTGGAAATGTAAAGAATATTATTGTTAAAAGTATTTATAAAATAATCCAAATTTTTAGGAGTCATGGGCGACTTGAAATTCGTTCCAAAACAACTTCTAGCATTTAACATGTCAAACAGTTTATCAAATATTCATTCTGTTGTGCATCAGTCTTCAAATCCTAAAGTTTTTATTTTCCTTAAATAATCGATGGCATCAGCAACACAACTGCTTATTGTTTGAGATGCAAGATGAAACGTTCATTTTTTTATTAAAATAATGTTATTGTGCATTACCTAATTTATTTGCTAATTTCAGACCTCTTTTTTCTTGAATGTCATGTAATTTCCTAACATGCAAAAGTTTATCAAATATTCTTATGAATTCTGTTGTGGCATCACTGTCTTCAAATCCTAAAGTTTTTATTTTCCTTAAATAATCGATGGCATCAGCAACACTACTGCTTATTGTTTGAGATGCAAGATGAAACGTTCATTTTTTATTAAAATAATGTATATGTGCATTACCTAATTTATTTGCTAATTTCACACCTTTTTTTCTTGAATGTCATGTAATTTCCTAACATGCAAAAGATTTTCCTATGTAATTTTGCATTCTGCGAAAGTATTATGACATAATTTAATCATATGTGAAGGGTCTAATATACTGTAAATATATGAATCAGATAAAGAATGTTGAAATGCTGTTTGCAAATAAGAATATTGTTTTTCATTCTTCGGACAAAGCGCATTTTGTACATTTAAATCTATATTTTCTGTTGATGCTTTTTGATGAAAATGTTGTTTCATATTCGATTTATATTCTTTGGGATGTATAATGCATGAAATGTTCATAGAATCCATATTTACGAAATTATTAAAATTAAAATTACATCCTAGCAATTGTAACGTTTTTAAATTGCTTTTTGCACCATCGCATGTAATTGAACGGACAGTGATGCCTTTTTCTGCTAGTTTGATTATTGCTTGCTGTATAATTTCGCTCTGTACAACTGATGGCATTTTATTTGTAAAAAAAAGCAATTGGACATTTAAATTTTACCGTATAAGAAACAATTAATAGCACCAATACTTCAGTAGCCAATTCTTTTGAATCTTCTGTAGGAATACCCCCATAATCTACATATCCATGTATTTTATCTGATAATTTATCATACACTAATTTTTTTCTTATGCTCATCGAATCAAATACTAATGAAACATTTTTTAAATAATCTTTTGTATGTGCTTCATTTTCCAAATATGCAAATATTTCAGTAAGAAAACCAAGTTAAAGATTTTTATGACTTAGCCATTTACGGAACATACTATTATGCGGTAAATATAGTTGACTGCGTACAAATTCATATGCACGTGGAGAATAAAAAAATAATGTAAAAGCAAATTGTTTAATTGAGGTAGAATATCTTCTACGACATGCTGAAACTCTGTTATTTTTCAATTCATTTTTCAAAACTTCTAATGAAAACCCATTAAAATTAGTCTTTAAAACTTCTGTCACACCTTCAGTATCATGTTTATTATTTGCCAGATATTTTATGAGGCTTTTCATTGACGTTATGCGTTCTGTTCGACGAAACAAACGCTTTTTCAGAATTAAATTTTCTTTTCTTAATAGTAGTTCCCTTTCAGATTGTCTTAAACGCTTTGGAGAAACTTGAACTGCAACACTTATACTATTCGTTAATTGTGCTTGTACTCCAATGTCAATCATTTCCTAATAAATTGTAATCATAACACTTTAAAGTACAATATTTGCAATAACAAATAAACAAGCTAAACATATATAACAATTAAATAAAAAATATGAGTATTTTATAAAATGGAACAATATTAAATACAACCATACACCTATTATACATTTCATGTGTTAGAAAATAATATAAATTGAAAGAACTAAATATTTTATATAACCAATTAAAATACAATATACGAAAAACTTAAATAAATCAATATATTTTACAATATTTGTATATTGCTACTTACAGTTTCCTGTGTAGGACGTATATTAGATGGAGATATACTAGGGGCAATATTAGATGTGGAAATTTTCTCAGCAAAACAATCTTCTAGCTTATTAGAATTAGATGTAAAATCCGTATCTCTCAATACATCTTCATGTTTTTTATTATCCTATATTAATTGTAATTAAATACATTAATTTATAATTATAAAAAATAATATCATATTTTTTATTTAGTATTTAATTTATTAAAATGTTTATATATGCATTTACTTCTTTGTTTTTTGAAATGTTAGAATTATTAAAAATAGTAGGAATCGCAAATTTTTTTAACATCCTTTTTGATAATTTCATTGATTCTGATTGATAATTATTTTCAGTAAAATGTTCACTACAAATATATATTTCTTTTGGTGTTTTCTTAATATAAGGAGAAATTTTAGCGAGCCATTTTATACGTACTTCTTTGTTGCTTGGCAATCTATATTATAAACATATTATAAAATTATTACATTATTATTATATTATTTATATTATAAAATATATATTATTTTAAATACGAGAGTGTAAATACAAGAAAAAAATACTTTTATATATTTTCTACAATATATATTACTATATAATAAAAGATACTCTTTGTAATTTACTTGTGAAAACTAATATTTATAGAATTTTCTTCATATTTTCCACAATTTTGAATGGATCATTTTTTACCCATTTTGATGACATTTCTGAAATAAATAGGTTATAATTATTCTATAACTGTTCTGTCAAGTTAAGTAAAACTTATGATTAATGTATTTTTGTGTTAAATTATTGTAAGTAAAAATTATTTGTATATTTTTATAATTTTATAATTTATATATCATTATATAACATTATATAACATATACAGGGTGACCCATTTTAACTTAGGCAGCCAAATAACTCGAAAAATAAGCACACTACGAAAAAATGGTTAGAATCAAAATTTCGTCATTTCGAGGGGGACGTACAATGACGTTAAAATCAGCCCCCCCACCCCTCTTCCTGGGCGGTGAGGGGGGCAAGTTTGAAATCTTAAATGGAACCCCCTATTTTTCATTGCATATTCTTGTAGCTTATCTCGAGAGCTTTCCAAAACACTATAATTAAGTACCTTTTTATTAAGTACTTTTTGAGTTATAAGGCTTGAAATAATTTCTTAATTTTACATAAACTATAAAATATCTAGTAAACCATTCATTTTTCGATTATCTTACCTTTATACTTTTATGTACAAAATAATGAGAGGAATCAATTGGTGTAAAGAAAACATACAGTTGCTTTTAAGAAAAAATATGGAATTGTTAATTGCAAATTATATATTTTTTCTTAGAAACAACTATGTGTTTTCCTTACACCAATTGATTCCTCTCATTATTTTGTACATAAAAGTATGAAGGTAAGATAATCGAAAAATGAATGGTTTACTAGATATTTTGTGGTTTATGTAAAATTAAGAAATTATTTCAAGCCTTATGACTCAAAAAGTACTTAATAAAAAGGTACTTAATTATAGTGTTTTGGAAAGCTCTCGAGATAAGCTACAAGAATATGCAATGAAAAATAGGGGGTTCCATTTAAGATTTCAAACTTGCCCCCCCTCACCGCCCAGTGGGAGGGGTGGGGGGGCTGATTTTAACGTCATTGTACGTCTCCCTCGAAATGACGAAATTTTGATTGTAACCATTTTTTCGTAGTGTGCCTATTTTTCGAGTTATTTGGCTGCCTAAGTTAAAATGGGTCACCCTGTATATTATTATTAAAAAATGTATACCTCTTTCACATCATTTCACATCATTCTCTGATCATCACTCAATTCAGCACATGCACTGAACGTAGCCAATGTTTTCAGTTCGAAGAGTACGACGATAGAAAAGAACAATATCGTTCCACTTTTCCTTCTCGCTCGTCCCGTTTTCTCCTACGGCAGTTCACATACCAGTATAGTATAGAGTTCACTGGTTACAACTTTAATTCATTAATTCTACTGCCATTGTAGACGATGCTTTAGGGTCGTCTACAGTGGCCGTAGATTAAGGTTGTAAGGCGTAAGATTCAAGAAATTGACCAATCACAGACAAATATTAAGAGAATACTCGACTGTGATTGGTCAATTTCTTGAGTTTTACAACTTACAAGCTTATGCTACGGTCATGCAGACGAACCTTTAATACCGATTTATAACAGATAATTTAAGCCTAAACCTTAAGAAATTGTCCAATCACAGCAGAGCACTGTCTTCATAAGCCGTGTTACGAAATTATTATCAGTATACTGCAAATTCTATAGTGCACGTTACGTATATTATATATTTTCAGTGTTGACAGTAAACTGGCAGCAATTTCGGAACAGGGCCATACTTGACTGTGATTGGTCAATTTCCTGAAGTTTACGCCTTATGCGACGGCCGTTGTAGACAACTCTTGAAGTGTCGTCTACACTGAGATTTTAAGGAGACTTAAGGCGTAAGACTTAAGAAATTGACCAATCACAATCGAATATTCTCTTAATACTTGACTGTAATTGGCCAATTTCTTAAATCTTACGCCTTAAGTCTCCTTAAAATTTCATTGTAGACGACGTTTAATGTAGTGTCTATAATAAGATTTTAAGGCGTAAGTTTTAAGATATTCACCAAACACGGTCTAGTATTAGAAGAATATTCGATTGTGAATGGTCAATTTCTTAAGTCTTACGCCTTAAAATCTCATTGTAGAAGACGCTCAACACGTCGTCTACAATGACAGTAGAATTAACGGATTAAAGCAGTAACATAAGGAATTGATCAATCATATTCAAGCATTAAAAGAATACTCGATTGGTCAATTTATTGAGTTAAAGCTATCATTCATTAATTCTACTGCCATTGTAGACGATGCTTTAGGGTCGTCCACAGTGGCGGCAGCATAAGGTTGTAAGGCGTAAGATTCAAGAAATTGACCAATCACAGTCAAATATTAAGAGAATACTTGTCTGTGATTGGTCAATTTCTTGAGTTTTACGCCATACCACCTCATGCTACGGCCATTGTGGACGACCCTTTAATCCCGATCTATAACAGATAATTTAAGCCCTAAGCCTAAAGAAATTGACCAATCACAGCCGAGCATTGTCTTCATAAGCCGCTTTACGAAATTATTATCAGTATACTGCAAATTCTATAGTGCACGTTACGTATATTATATATTTTCAGTGTTGACAGTAAACTGGCAGCAATTTCGAAATACGGCCATACTTGACTGTGATTGGTCAGTTTCTTGAGTCTTACGCCTTACAACCTTATGCTACGGCCATTGTAGACGACTCTTGAAGAGTCGTCTACACTGAGATTTTAAGGAGACTTAAGGCGTAAGACTTAAGAAATTGACTAATCGCAATCAAATATTCTCTTTACACTTGACTGTAATTTGTCAATTTCTTAAATCTTACGCCCGAAATTTCCTTAAAATTTTATTGTAGACGACGTTTAATGTAGCGTCTATAATAAGATTTTAAGGCGTAACTCGTAAGAAGTTGACCAACCACAGCCTTGTATTAAGAGAATTTTCGATTGTGATTGATCAATTCCTTAAGTCATACGCCTTAAAATTTCATTGCAGAAGACCCTTAACACGTCATCTACAATGGCAGTAGGATTAACGGATTAAAGCAATACCTTAAGGACTTGATCAATCACATTCAAGCATGGCCGTGTTCCGAAATTGCTGCCAGTTTACTGCCAACACTGAAAATATATAATATACGTAACGTGCACTTTAGAATTTGCAGTACTGATAATAATTTCGGAACACGGCTTACGAGGAAAAGTTCAGCTGTGATTGGGCAATTTTTTAAGGTTTAGAGCTTAAATTATCTGTTGTAGAACGGGATTAAAGGTTCATCTGTAATGGCCGTAGCATAAGGTTGTAACGCGTAAAACGCAAGAAATTGACCAATCACAGTCGAGTATACTCTTAATATTTGACTGTGATCGGTAAATTTCTTGAGTCTTTCGCCTTACAACCTTATGCTACGGCCACGGTAGAATGGACTTTAAGCGTTTTCTACAATGAGATTTTAAGGAGTAAAACTTGAGAAATTGACCAATCACAATCGAATATTCTCTTAATACAAGGCTGTGGTTGGTCAACTTCTTAAGAGTTACGCCTTAAAATCTTATTATAGACGCTACATTAAGCGTCGTCTACAATGAAATTTTAAGGAGACTTAAGGCGTAAGATTTAAGAAATTGACCAATTACAATCAAGTATTAAGAGAATATTCGATTGTGATTGGTCAATGTCTTAAGTCTTACGCCTAAAATCTCCTTAAAATCTCAGTGTAGACGACGTTTCAAGAATCGTCTACAATGGCCGTAGCATAAGGTTGTAAGGCGTAAGACTCAAGAAACTGACCAATCACACTCAGGTATGGCCGTGTTCCGAAATTGCTGCCAGTTTACTGCCAACACTGAAAATATAAAATATACGTAACGTTCACTATAGAATTTGCAGTACTGATAGTAATTTCAGAATACGACTTATGAAGAAAAGCTCGGCTGTAATTGGGCAATTTCTTAAGGCTTAGAGATTAAATTATCTGTTGTAGATCGAGATTAAAGGTTCGTCTGCATGACCGTAGCATAAGCTTGTAAGGCGTAAAACTCAAGAAATTGACCAATCACAATCGAGTATTCTCTTAATATTTAACTGTAATTGGTCAATTTCTTATGTCTTATGCATTAAAATTTCATTGTAGAAGACGCTTAATACGTCGTCTACAATGGCAATAGGATTAATGGATTAAAGCAGTAATTTAAGGAATTGACCAATCACATTCAAGCATTAAAAGAATACTCAACTGTGATTGCCCAATTTATGGTGTTACAGCTTTAATTCATTAATTCTACTGCCGTTGTAGACGATGCTTTAGGATCGTTCACAGTGGCCGTAGCATAAGGTTGTAAGGCGTCAGATTCAAGAAATTAACCAATCACAGTCAAATATTAAGCGGATACTCGACGGCGATTGGTCAATTTTTTGATTCTTACGTCTTACAACCTTATGCTACGACCATTGTAGACGACTCTTGAAGCGTCGTCTACACTGAGATTTTAAGGCGACTTAAGGCGTAAGACTTAAGAAATTGACCAATCACAGTCTAGTATTAAGAGAATTCGATTGTGTTTGGATAATTTCTTAAATCTTAGGGATTAAATTATCTGTTGTAAATCGGGATTAAAGGTTCGTCTGCATGGCCGTAGCATAAAATTGTAAGGCGTAAAACTCAAGAAATTGACCAATCACAGTCGAGTATTCTCTTAATATTTGACTGTGATTGGTCAATTTCTTAAGTTACTGCTTTAATCCGTTAATCCTACTGCCATTTTAGACGACGTGTTAAGCATCTTCTACAATGATATTTTAAGGCGTAAGACTTAAGAAATTGACCAATCACAATCGAATATTCTCTTAATACTAGACTGTGATTGGTCAATTTCTTAAGTCTTACGCCTTAAGTCTCCTTAATATTTCAGTGTAGTCGACGTTTCAAGAGTCGTCTGCAATGGCCGTATCATAAGGTTGTAAGGCGTAAGAATAAAAAAATTGACCAATCGCCAGCGAGTATTCTCTTAATATTTGACTGTGATTGGATAATTTCTTGAATCTGACGCCTTACAGCCTTATGCTACGGCCACTGTGAACGATCCTAAAGCATCGTTTACAACGGCAGTAGAATTAATGAATTAAAGCTGTAACACCATAAATTGGGCAATCACAGTCGAATATTCTCTTAATACTAGACCGTGATTAGTCAATTTCTTAGGACTTACGCCTTAAAAACTAATCATAGACTACATTAAGCGTCGTCTACAATGAAATTTTAAGGAGAATTAAGGCGTAAGATTTAAGAAATTAACCAATTACTGTCAAGATTTAAGCGAATATTCGATTGTGATTGGTCAACTTCTTAAGTCTTACGCCTTATGTCTTCTTAAAATCTCAGTGTAGACGACGCTTCAAGAGTCGTCTACAATAGCCGTAGCATAAGGTTGTAAGGCGTAAGACTCAAGAAATTGACAAATCACAGTCAAGTATGGCAGGGTTCCGAAATTGCTGCCAGTTTACTGCCAACACTGAAAATATATAATATACGTAACGTGCACTGTAGAATTTGCAGTTCTGGTAACAATTTCGGAACACGGCTTATGAAGAGAATACTCGGCTGTGATTGGACAATTTCTTAAGGCTTAGGGCTTAAATTATCTGTTGTAGATCGGGATTAAAGGTTCGTCTGCATGGCCGTAAGTAGTAAGACTATGGGGATTCGAACTCCGGTCTTCTCAAGGGGATAAGGCGCGAGGAACTTGGTGCGGATATGACGTCACGGGCGGGGAAGGAGAAACCGTGGTGCGCGGTGGTTGACGTCATCCGCGGTTAAGGGGAATGCGCGGCGCGACCGATGGACGAGAGGGTCCGCGCAGTGAAGGGAATCAGCTGCGCGACCGGTGGTCGAGGAGTCCGCGTAGTGAAGGGGAACAGCGGCGCGAGCGATGGACGGGGGGATCCGCGCGGTGAAGGGGGATCCGCGGAAAGAAGACGGTGGTGTGAGGACAGCGCTACGTGTGGAAAAGGATAGTGCTACGAGTGCGACAAGGATGGCGTCATCGTTGGACAAGGACGACATAGGTGGGAGAAGGACGACGCAAAGGTAAGTGAGCAACGAGTATATGAAAGATAGAGAACGATAATATTCTAAACCAACGCGTGCGAGAGAGACAACGATAATATCGCGATACTTATAACTAGCGCAAGAGAGATGTAGGAATGGGGACGTAAGAAGAGGCGCGTAAATAATCACATTTTTTTTTTAATTGAAACAACATTTATTTATTAGAAATCTATATTTTTGTGTCAGCACGAGAGATTACTTATTCTAAGCGCGAAAGATGAAGATAGACTTACGATTAACGCATGAGAGAGAACGATATCACGATACTTACAACTAGCTCGAGAGAGACGCAGGGAACGCAAGGAGGGGCATGCAAATAATTAAATTTTTTTAAAAATTAAAATATAAAATTTTTTAAGTGTGTGTATTATACATGTGTGTGTGTGTGTGTGTGTGTGTGTGTGTGTGTGCGCGCGCGCGCCGCGCGCGTGCGTGCGTGTGTGTATACTTAAAATTAAGATTATAATTTTTATGAATAAAATTTTAAAATATAAAGTATAATAATAATAATAATAATATAAAATATAAAATATAATTTTAAAAATAATAACATTGGGGGGTACGGGCGTGGGGGGTCAGGGGGGAGCTGGGTCAGGGAGATGGCCACTCTTGTAACAGAAAAAAAGATATTGGATTAATACAAGTGTAGTTATGATAAGATTTATAAAAAAAAATACATCTGTGTACCCCATTACACATGCCATTGGGTGCCCGAATCTCCCCGGGCACCCAAATCTCCTCCTCTTCCCCGAAGATCCGCCGCAGGTCGATGTCCTCCTCGTCCTGGGGACTCTCCGGAACGTCACCCCACATGAAGGAGAGGTCCTATCTCCTCCACCGCCACTCCGCCCACACCCACTGTCGGCGCTGTATGTTAACAAATCCAGGAATCTGGATTTCATCCTGGGACTGTATAAAAAAATATAATTAATATAGATATACAAATTTTTTTATAAAATAATCACAAAATCGATACTTACCTCCCAGTGGAAGACCAGTTTAACCAATAGCACTACAAAGTAGGTTGGAAAAGGCCTGCTTCCACCCAGGGCAATTCTCAAAAATGTACTCCATTTTTTTTGTTTTTTACTTTTCTCTTCTTAACTCGCGCACTCTCTGAAACTTTCTGATGCGGCAACGAGGTCTCGACACGGGATTTTATAGTAGAGATGCCACATTATCACCATGCTAAAAACGCGTCGTAAGACAAAAGTATGCGCGGTCCCATGCAACTTTGCATAGTATAATATAATATTATCATATTGCGACTTTGCGAGCAGACAAACGGTGGACGTATCATTATCGCTTTACCAAAAACGCGTCGTAAGACAAAAGTATGCATGTTCTCATGCAAATCAGCACGATATAATGTGTCAACCCCGATCAAATGGTAATTGAACGGAAACAAACGCTCGTCAAACGGTTCGAACCATCAACGGCATCGAAGGAAACGAACGTAATTGAACTTCCAGCTCCGTCGATCGCAAAGAGAGAAATTACCAAACCTCTTTGGAAAAAAATAATTCTGGAATTTCGGAGGGAAGTTTCCAAACCTCGTCAGAAAATTCCAGCTCCGTCGATTGCAAGGAGGGAAATTACCAAACCTCTTTAGAAAAAAATAATTCTAGAATTTCGGAGGGAAATTTCCAAACCTCGTCAGAAAATTCCAGCTCCGTCGATTGCAAGGAGGGAAGTTACCAAACCTCACTACGAAAATCGACACCTTATCCAAAAAGGGAAAGAAGTTCTTCGTCCGTTCTGGACTTTACATCTCTAAAGGATGGATTATTTACAGGAAAAAACGACAATAATGAATTAGAAAGCTCCCAATTATAATAAAAGACCTCGTCCAAGCAGCTCAAGAACATAATTCGAACATTAGAAAAATCGAAAATTCTCGAAAAATTAACCGCAAGAATAAGCCATCTTCGTAACTTTCTACGTTGTACTTTCCTACTCTCCTTATGTAATAAATCTCAAGAAATAATAGATAAATTTACGCGAAAACATAAGTCTAAACACGAGGTTGACATTATAATCTCCGAGTCGCATAATTGCTTGGTACTTTCTGAGGAAACTAAGGAAGATCGACTCTCTAAAATTATTGACTTATTGCGATTAGAGCATTTAAATGGAAAAGAACAGGAAAACATAATAAAATTAATAACGAATAGTCAAGATCGTTTCCACATTCCTGGAGAGAATTTAACCGCAACTCATGTTTTGCAACATAGATGCAATATAGATTTCCGCAAATACATAAAGAAGAAATAAACAAGCAGGTAGAGGACCTTCTATAGGGAGGCATAGTGAAACATTCGCAATCGCCTTACAATACGCCCATTTGGATCGTGCCTAAGAAAGACGATTCTAAAGGAAATAAACGATGGAGAATGGTTCTCGATTTTCGAACCTTAAATGAAAAAACTATTGGAGACGCTTACCCACTACCTAATATTGTTGATATACTAGATCAACTAGGGGGAGCGCAATATTTTTCCATATGCGATCTCGCATCTGGATTTCATCAAATAAAAATGGACCCTGCCGACAGTCATAAAACCGCTTTTACGACTCCTTTCGGACATTACGAATTCGATAGAATGCCTTTCGGTTTAAAAAACGCTCCGGCTACTTTTCAACGCTTAATGGATTTAGTATTAACAGGACTACAAGGCGAAGAATTATTTGTATATATGGATGACATAGTTATTTATGCCAAGTCATTAGAAGAACATGAAAGAAAATACAACGCTTTAATAGAACGTCTTCGAAAAGCTAATTTAAAACTACAGCCTGACAAGTGCGAATTTTTGAAGCCGGAAGTAACATATTTAGGACATATAATTAGCAAAGATGGAGTAAAACCAGATCCAAAAGAATTAGAAGCTGTGAAATTATTTCCGAGACCGAAAACGCCGAAAAACATTAAACAATTTTTGGACTTGCCGGATATTACAGACATTTTATACCTAATTTCTCTAAATTTGCCAAACCGTTAACATCCTTATTAAAAAAACAACACAAATTTCGAATGCACATCCGAACAAGAAGAATCGTTTCAAATCTTGAAACAAGAATTATGCAAAGGACCTATATTGCAATATCCTGATTTCTCGAAACCATTCATATTGACTACAGATGCTTCAGGAATAGCCATAGGCGGAATCCTATCACAAGGAGAAATAAACAGAGACCGACCGATCGTATACGCGTCACGCACTCTAACAGATAACAAAGTAAAATATGACACTTATGAAAAAGAAGCCCTAGCCATAGTTTATTGCGTAAAATATTTCAGACCATATTTATACGGAAGAAAATTTACTTTAGTAACTGACCATAAACCTTTAACGTGGTTCAAGAATGCACAAGACGCAAACATGCGAATACTACGCTGGAGACTGAAACTATCAGAGTACGATTATGATGTTGTATACAAAGCCGGAAAAATTAACGTAAATGCAGATGCACTATCACGGAATCCTGTAAATATCATGGAAACAAAATGTAATATCATAAAAGATAAACCACTGAATCCTAATAATCCGCAAGATGCAGAAAAAATTTCTAGGATGTTGGAAGAATTTGACGACGAGGAAGAAAGCGAAGACGACGATTTTCATTTATATCTTTCAGACACTGAAGCAGATGAACCATTTTATGACCATACTAATGCCACATCATCTACCGAAGAAAATGAACCACCACCATCTAAACGAGATCAAATACAAACCCGAAGCCAAACTATAAACTAAAAGGAACAAAATAAAAATTTCCAAGATATCGAAAGAAGAACAAACCCATCAGATAAAGACGAAGATAAGGAAGAAGAAGAGGAAGAAGAAGAAGACGAAGAGGAAATTATCAATCTAAATTTATGGAAAGCAAGAACAAAATCTATCGAAAACAAAAGTAATGTCATAGAAAGTCGCGAATTATTATTCTAACGAAAAGATAACGTAATGTATTTTGTTGACACCAACGGAAAACCTTTAGACTCAGGCTCGCAAAAACTCTTTGAACGGAATAGTCTGCCAAATCTTGGGTCTCTTATTCTAGGCAAACCTAAAGCCATAAAATATAAAAACTACTACTACATAGCTCTGCCTATTATAGAAGGATAACAGGAGGCTCCTACAATGACTTTAAACCAAATATCAATCACCGTAAATAATCTACGCCACATCATACAAGATTTAAAATTAGAAACAATTAGTATTGCAAAAACGGAAACAATTAATAACGTACCATGAAATAATATTAAATCACGACTTCTGTCAACATTCGTTAATTTACCCGTTAAATTGATTATATGTAATGGATTAGTCAAATATCCACCTAAAGATTTACGAACTGTCATTATTGGAGAGATGCATTGCTTATCCACAGGAGGACACCGAGGCGTTACGAAGACCTACAACAGAATAAAACATAATTATTATTGGGAGATCTTGAAAGCCGACGTTCAAAGATACATCCAGCAATGTTTACAATGTCAACTCAAAAAACTCGTTCGAGTCAAAACTAAACAGTCTATGATAATTACAGACACACCAGGATCTTCTTTCAACAAGGTCGCTATGGATATCGTAGGACCATTACCGAAAACCGAGAGAGGCAACGAATATATTTTAACGCTACAACATCAATTAATAATGTGTAATGGGAAAATATTGTGTATGGGAATACCGCTACCAAATCAAACTTCCGAGACCATCACAGAAGCTTTCGTAGATCGATTCATTTACGTACTCGGAGCACCAAAGGCGATATTAACAGATCAAGGACGAAATTTTATTAGCGAATTACTGAAAAAGATTGCTAAACTATTTAAAATTCGCAAGTTTCGAACAACAGCTTTCCATCCTCAATCGAACGGATCTTTAGAGAGATCTCATCATGCATTAGGAGAATATTTAAAACAATATGCGAACGAACAAAAACAGTGGGACCGATGGGTTGGTCTTGCAATGTTCAATTACAACACTAGCGTACATGAAGCAACTCCATACGAATTAGTTTTTGGTAAAATAGCAAAAATTCCATCCAACGAACCTCTTACTTCAGAAGATAAACTAGCAAGCTACGATGAATACTTAGTAAATCTCGTCACACAACTTCACACTATTCAAGGAAATGCTCGCGATAATGTTATTCAAGCGAAAACTAAATCAAAAAATCATTACGACAAGAAAACAAATCCGCAGACATTTAAGCCTGAAGACCAAGTATTTTTATTAAAAGGTCCTAAACCTGCTAAATTCGGGGATCAATATACCGGACCTCACGAGGTTTTAGAAATTCTTAACAAAAATAATATAAAAATTAAGATAAAGAAAAATAGTCGAATAATATATTCTAATCGCTTACGAATTTTACACATCAAGCCATCGAAAAACCAATAACTAAACAATAATTAAATACAATTTCAGATAGATCCTAGAGTCAGAAGACTAATTGCAATAATAATACTCCTAATAATGCAGTTTCTTTGAACCTTCGGAATAATAGGATACGATTGTGGGGCATCATCAGCGAATCTAACGACCTTATCTTTATTAAATATAGAAGAATGCGACATCCCTCAAAAACAAGTTAATTCTAGTTCAATTTACGTGCAATTACTGCAAATTAATGATTTCACATCAACCCGAGTCATACAATACAAAGTCGAGATTGACAGATTAATTAGAAAATGCGGAATGTTCTCCCACACTATGGATGTACATAATGGAAAATATTCATACATTGAACCAATAACCCGCCAAACTTGTAGACGTATGCATGACTACGGCAGCTATCAACTTGGAAACACATACATAACCGGCTTAAAATCAAATACAACCACCACACGCCCAGTAACGCTGGCCGGAACTGTGGATAATGACGATAAATGTTTTGGAGGAGCATATTCCGTCTCTTACGGAACGTGGTCTGATGTCCTTGTAATAGGATCAATCAAGAGACACGGTAGTGTCTTGTGCTAAGTCCCGCGTAAGCAACAAGACGCGCCGTGTATCTTTACGCGAGAATAGTTGGAGATATTCAAGATTATCATATTGAAATAATCGGATAGTTGGAGATATTCGAGATTATCATATTGAAATAATCGCTGAACGGATCGAGTTCTATTAGGCTTAATGGATAGCTTGAGGTTGATTTATATAAGAAAAGTGTCTTTATTTTTGCTCTACGTGCATCGTGAACAGCAATATTATGATCCAAAGTCGAAATATGAAAAATTTTCATTAAGAAACGTCTCCTTGGTCATCGTCGCTCAAGTCCCCAATGCGCAAGCGTAAAAAGTTGTACGTTTGCCGCATTCGACGTAAGATTGCGCTAGCGGCGCTCCGTGATATTAAGACTATTATATACAGGGTGTCCCATTTTAATCGATGGATCCAAATTTCTCCTAAACTACGCCAGCTACAAAAAAATGTTTCAGACAAAAGTTGTATGGCTTGAAGGGGAACATAAGGTGGTGTCATTAGTTTGACATTGAAAAGTCACCTGAAGGTTACGTGAAGATCACATCCAACTTTTTAAATGGGACATCCTATATGCTTTTGCATATTTTTTTAGTTCATCTCGAGAGTTTTCCGAAACACTATAATTAAGTTAATTTTCATGAAGTAGTTTTCGAGTTATGAAACTTGAGATCATTTCTTAATTTTACATAAGTCGTAAAATATCTAGTAAAATATTCATTTTTCGATTATCTTATCTTAATACTTTTATCTTAATACTTTTACGTACAAAATAATAAGCAGAATCAAATGGTGTAAAGAAAACATACAGTTGTTTAAGAAAAAATATGGAATTGTTAATTGCAAATTACATATTTTTTTCCTCGGAACAGTTATATGTTTTTTTTACACCCCAATTGATTCCTCTTATTATTTTGTACACAAAAGTATTAAGATAAGTTAAACAAAAAATGAATATTTTACGAGATATTTTACGATTTATGTAAAATTAAGAAATGATTTCAAGCCTCATAACTCGAAAACTACTTAATGAAAATTAACTTAATTATAGTGTTTTGGAAAGCTCTCGAGATGAACTATAAGAATATGTAAAAGCATATAAGATGTCCCATTTAAAAAGTTGGATGTGATCTTCTCGTAACCTTTAGGTGACTCTTCAATGTCAAACTAATGACACCACCTTATGTCCCCCTTCAAGCCATACAACTTTTGTCTGAAACATTTTTTTGTAGCTGGCGTAGTTTAGGAAAAATTTGGATCCATCGATTAAAATGGGACACCTTGTATACAGGGTGTCCTAGACCACCCGTACACCCCTTTTCTTTCAAAAACTAAGTATTTTAGAGAAAAACGTTTTCGACAAAAATTGTATGATTTTGAGGGGAACATAAGATGGTGTCATTGGTTTGACCTTGGATGGCATCGTTAAGGTCAGATCAAGGACACCTTTAATTTCTTAAATGGAATCACCATTTTTTATTGCACATTCTTATAACTTATGTCGAGAGCTTTCCAAAACACTATAATAAAGTATTTTTTCATTGAATACTTTTCGATTTATAAGGTTTAAAATAATATCTTAATTTTACATAAACTATAAAATATCTAGTAAAATATTTATTTCTCGATTATCTTACCTTAATACTTTTATGTACAAAATAATGAGAGGAATCAATTGGTCTAAAAAAAGACATAATTGTTCCGAAGAAAAAATATGTAATTTGCAATTAACAATTACATATTTTTTCTTAAAAACAACTGTGTGTTTTTTTTTACACTAATTGATTCCTCTCATTATTTTGTACATAAAAGTATTAAGGTAAGATAATCGAGAAAAAAATATTTTACTAGATATTTTATAGTTTATGTAAAATTAACCCATTAAGTCCTGAACGGACATTTTTTTTGTGCATTATTGAACGGCTGTATTTTCTATAAAAAAAGGCTGTAAAAAATATCTCAGTAAGCATATCCGACGTAAAATTGTCTGAACTTTCAGAATCCATCATCAGATTTTCTCAAAAATGCGACCGTGAAAAGTTATATATGGTTTTTTCCGAAAAAAAGCAGATTTTCAAAACTTTTTTTTTTTAAACAACATGATATTTTAATAACGAGCACTAAGAGCCTACAAAACGCGGATGGCAATGCGTGAATTATTTCGAACATTAATTGTTCGCGAAAAATTTTTAAGACACATGCACACATGCCAAGTTACAGATTCTCTTGGTTTGAGACTTCTATAAATTTTTAAGACATATGCACATATGCCAAGTTATAGATCCTCTTGGTTTGAGACTTCTATAACACCCCCTTTTACCCCCCTGGAGAGATGTAGACAGGAAAAATATCGGGGCGAAGTCGCTGAATCGGGAATCGAACCCGAGTCTTTCGCTTGCCGGGCGACTGCTCTTACCACTGAGCTATTCAGCCCCACACCGACACTTCTCCTGTACGTTTTTATTAATCGGTGGAAATAATGAGAACACGATAATTAGCTCAACGTGTAGTTTTAAATAAATTGGTAAATTATTCGGCTCTATATATTTAAACAACATGATATTTTAATAACGAGCACTAAGAGCCTACAAAACGCGGATGGCAATGCGTGAATTATTTCGAACATTAATTGTTCGCGAAAAATTTTTTAAGACACATGCACACATGCCAAGTTACAGATTCTCTTGGTTTGAGACTTCTATAAATTTTTAAGACATATGCACATATGCCAAGTTATAGATCCTCTTGGTTTGAGACTTCTATAACACCCCCTTTTACCCCCCTGGAGAGATGTAGACAGGAAAAATATCGGGGCGAAGTCGCTGAATCGGGAATCGAACCCGAGTCTTTCGCTTGCCGGGCGACTGCTCTTACCACTGAGCTATTCAGCCCCACACCGACACTTCTCCTGTACGTTTTTATTAATCGGTGGAAATAATGAGAACACGATAATTAGCTCAACGTGTAGTTTTAAATAAATTGGTAAATTATTCGGCTCTATATATTTAAACAACATGATATTTTAATAACGAGCACTAAGAGCCTACAAAACGCGGATGGCAATGCGTGAATTATTTCGAACATTAATTGTTCGCGAAAAATTTTTAAGACACATGCACACATGCCAAGTTACAGATTCTCTTGGTTTGAGACTTCTATAAATTTTTAAGACATATGCACATATGCCAAGTTATAGATCCTCTTGGTTTGAGACTTCTATAACACCCCCTTTTGTAGGCTCTTAGTGCTCGTTATTAAAATATCATGTTTAAATAGAGCCGAATAATTTACCAATTTATTTAAAACTACACGTTGAGCTAATTATCGTGTTCTCATTATTTCCACCGATTAATAAAAACGTACAGGAGAAGTGTCGGTGTGGGGCTGAATAGCTCAGTGGTAAGAGCAGTCGCCCGGCAAGCGAAAGACTCGGGTTCGATTCCCGATTCAGCGACTTCGCCCCGATATTTTTCCTGTCTACATCTCTCCAGGGGGGTAAAAGGGGGTGTTATAGAAGTCTCAAACCAAGAGGATCTATAACTTGGCATATGTGCATATGTCTTAAAAATTTATAGAAGTCTCAAACCAAGAGAATCTGTAACTTGGCATGTGTGCATGTGTCTTAAAAATTTTTCGCGAACAATTAATGTTCGAAATAATTCACGCATTGCCATCCGCGTTTTGTAGGCTCTTAGTGCTCGTTATTAAAATATCATGTTGTTTAAATATATAGAGCCGAATAATTTACCAATTTATTTAAAACTACACGTTGAGCTAATTATCGTGTTCTCATTATTTCCACCGATTAATAAAAACGTACAGGAGAAGTGTCGGTGTGGGGCTGAATAGCTCAGTGGTAAGAGCAGTCGCCCGGCAAGCGAAAGACTCGGGTTCGATTCCCGATTCAGCGACTTCGCCCCGATATTTTTCCTGTCTACATCTCTCCAGGGGGGTAAAAGGGGGTGTTATAGAAGTCTCAAACCAAGAGGATCTATAACTTGGCATATGTGCATATGTCTTAAAAATTTATAGAAGTCTCAAACCAAGAGAATCTGTAACTTGGCATGTGTGCATGTGTCTTAAAAATTTTTCGCGAACAATTAATGTTCGAAATAATTCACGCATTGCCATCCGCGTTGTGTAGGCTATTAGTGGTCGTTATTAAAATATCATGTTGTTTAAATATATAGAGCCGAATAATTTACCAATTTTTTTTTTAACTTGTATTTTTACATCGAAATCATTTAAGAATTCCTGTTTCAACTGAAGAAATCGTGTCTTTAGATCTTAAACTTTAATTTGTGTCTATGAGCATTTCAAAATTTAAGTCAAAAATAACCAAAATGGCGGCTCGAACGCAAAAAAATCATCAAAAACTTCAGGAATTTTTTTTTCGAAAACGATGCACTTTAGAAAAACATTTTATAGAATAAAAAGTTCTTAAAATTGACCTAACAATACGCTGTAATTTTTTCAGAATTTTTAGAAGACTTTTTTATATTTTTCAAATTTGGCAATTTTGAGAAATTAAATGTCTTCCAAAAATTCTGAAAAAATTACAGCATATTATTTGATTGATTCTAAGAATTTTTTATTCTATAAAATTTTTTTCTAAAGCGCATCGTTTTCGAGAAAAAAATTCTTGAAGGTTTTGAAAATTAAGTGTGCAACATTTCTTACTTTAGACTATTTATTGATCAATTTATGTTTAACTGATACGAAGCTAGTTCTTCTAAATAACTTATTGTTTATAACTGAATTCACAGGCGGAAAAAATATAATTTTGTACAGTTTCTTTCTCGCTAGCACTTTTTTTCCCATAAGACAATTAATGTATTGATCAATGACTACATAGGTTCAAAAAATAAAAAAAAAAGATACTTTTGTATTTTTTTATTATACTTTATTTTCCTATAAATCGCGTACATCTACGCGAAAATAGTTCTTTGCTTTTAATAATAACAGTATTTTTGCTTCCAAATAATATATATTATTTGTTATAAGTAGTGTAAAAAATGTTGGAACCGTTAGCCAAATGGTCAAAACGATCTCGTCGTGTGCTAAGTATAGAAATTGATAAGCGTGAAGATGGTCACTCTGACGCCATATTTATTCCTCAGGGTGATGACTCTGAAATATCTGATTTTGATTCTGAATCTGAAACAGAAGATTGTCAGATTTCAAAGAATGAAATTCCTAAAATTAATTACCATCGAGTCCTAAGTAGCTATGGAGAAGATCAGGCAAAGTTGGAACCCAACTACACTTATGTATGGGTTAATGGGGAAAAAAAATATGAAAAATATCCTAAAAATGAAAATTTGCTACCTGAAAAAACGAAAATAATTATACATGATTCTTCGTACGTACAATAAATAGTCTAAAGTAAGAAATGTTGCACACTTAATTTTCAAAATCTTCAAGAATTTTTTTCTCGAAAACAATGCACTTTAGAAAAAAATTTTATAGAATAAAAAGTTCTTAGAATTAATCAAATAATATGCTGTAATTTTTTCAGAATTTTTGGAAGACTTATTTAATTTCTCAAAATTGCCAAATTTGAAAAATATAAAAAAGTCTTCTAAAAATTATGAAAAAATTACAGCGTATTGTTAGATCAATTTTAAGAACTTTTTATTCTATAAAATTTTTTTCTAAAGTGCATCGTTTTCAAAAAAAAATTCCTGAAGTTTTTGATGATTTTTTGCATTCGAGCCGCCATTTTGGTTATTGTTTACTTAAATTTTGAAATGCTCATAGACACAAATTAAAGTTTAAGATCTAAAAACACGATTTCTTCAGTTGAAACAGGAATTCTTAAATGATTTCGATGTGAAAATACAAGTTAAAAAAAAAAAAGTTTTGAAAATCTGCTTTTTTTCGGAAAAAACCATATATAACTTTTCACGGTCGCATTTTTGAGAAAATCTGATGATGGATTCTGAAAGTTCAGACAATTTTACATCGGATATGCTTACTGAGATATTTTTTACAGCCTTTTTTTATAGAAAATACAGCCGTTCAAAAATGCACAAAAAAAATGTCCGTTCAGGACTTAATGGGTTAAGATATTATTTTAAGCCTTATAAATCGAAAAGTATTCAATGAAAAAATACTTTATTATAGTGTTTTGGAAAGCTCTCGACATAAGCTATAAGAATATGCAATAAAAAATAGGTAATTCTATTTAAGAAATTAAAGATGTCCTTGACCTGACCTTAACGATGCCATCCGAGGTCAAACCAATGACACCATCTTATGTTCCCCTCAAAATCATACAATTTTTGTCAAAAACGTTTTTCTCTAAAATGCTTAATTTTTGAATGAAAAGAGGTGTACGGTTTCTAATGACATATTGATTTGTAGTTATCCATTATTTTTGCAATAAGAGTAGCAAAGAAGTTTGAAGGATCTGAATATCTATATAGTAAGCAAAGAGGACCGTCTAATTTTAATGAAATATGACGGGAGTGATGGCGGGTTCTTTGCTCATTTATTTAGAGATGTTTAACATATAGTACAAAAAAGAGTAATATCCCTAAAAAATTACCCTTTTAAAAAAAAGGTAAAAAAAGGTGCTAAATCCGCATAAAAAACAGTATATGTATTTGCAAAATAGTGTATTATTAACTGTAAAAAACTACTGTATTGTATATCCTACAAAAATAATATCAAAAAAATTGCGCTAAGTGAAAATAAAAGCGTATAAAAATACTTTAACCAAAAAAAGTTATACAAAAGGCGCGTTTTCGTTTCGCTACCACGAGCAACCAGAGGCAAATAAGACCGTTTTCGTTTCTGGTTGTGACATCATCGATGCAATCACGTGAGCCGTGGTAGCTGCTACCGCGCTGCCATGGTCTCGAGGATGATAGTGCGGTTGTGATAGGTTGTTTGGCGCGAAGTGCGAAAAGAGAATGAATGTAACGGGTCACCCACTTTTCATTAGCAATTATTCCTATTTTGAAATGAGTTATTCTATCCTTCAAAAAGGAAAGGACAACCCTGCTTGTGGGTTATAATTGACAAATATTCACAATGTGTGATAAATCGTCATCAATCACTTCCATTATACAAAATAACACAGATAACCTCACATTTGGATCCATCATGATCATGACACATGAAGCAAACTGCTAACGCGTTTGCGCATTGCCTGCTCGAAACGTTTTTATTCTTGGTTACTATTTATGACGTCATATCATCAAACGCGAGCCAACCGCTTGTAGCGAGGTAGCAGCAACGAAAACACGCCTAAAATAGCTGATTTAATTTTCTACATTATATCCTAGAAAAATAATGATATCCAAAAATTACGCTAATTGAAAATAAAAACTTAAAATAATTTAACTAAAAAAAATTGTACAAAATAATTGTTTTAATTTCATACAAATAATATTAAAAAGTTACGCCAACTGAATAAAAATTTTTACTATAAAATAGACATATTTCTTTTTTATTTTCAATATTAAAAGAAAAATGATATTAAATGAATTGTAATATATCTATTATAAAAAATCGAATTGAAAATATGAACAATCATATACATTGCAATAATCATATGCATATATCCTGAAAAGTTTAATTTAAAAAAAAGAAGATGATAATACAAAATACAAAATTAAAAGTTATATTTAATTAAAAATTAAAAATTAGAAATTAATAAATAAAAAATAAAAATTTATATAAAAATTAAAAATTAATACATATAAAAAAATTTTAGTTAAAAAACTTAGCGCTGCTAATTTCATTAGCACATTGTTCAGCGTAGCAGCGCTAAGTTTTTTAACTAAAATTTTTTTATATGTATTAATTTTTAATTTTTATATAAATTTTTATTTTTTA
Organism: Camponotus floridanus; assembly: GCF_003227725.1. Lineage (NCBI taxonomy): Eukaryota > Metazoa > Arthropoda > Insecta > Hymenoptera > Formicidae > Camponotus > Camponotus floridanus. The sequence continues at coordinate 100,086 of NW_020229363.1, forward strand.
TTTATTAATTTCTAATTTTTAATTTTGTATTTTGTATTATCATCTTCTTTTTTTTTTTAATTAAACTTTTCAGGATATATGCATATGATTATTGCAATGTATATGTTGTTCATATTTTCAATTTGATTTTTTATAATAGATATTGATTTTTTATAATAGATAATAGATATTTTATAATAGATTACAATTCATTTAATATCATTTTTCTTTTAATATTGAAAATAAAAAAGAAATATGTCTATTTTATAATAAAAATTTTTATTCAATTGGCGCAACTTTTTAATATTATTTGTATGAAATTAAAACAATTATTTGGTACAATTTTTTTTAGTTAAATTATTTTAAGTTTCTATTTTCAATTAGCGTAATTTTTGGATATCATTATTTTTCTAGGATATAATGTAGAAAATTAAATCAGCTATTTTGTATAACTTTTTTTGGTTAAAGTATTTTTATAAGCTTTTATTTTCACTTAGCGCAATTTTTTTGATATCATTATTTTTGTAGGATATACAATAAAAATTACATTACACGATTATACTGCAGATGTACGAATTAATAGTAATCAATTACAACTCAGATCGGGCATGACTTGTGAATTCAGCTCCGTAGAATGTATAGACATAGAAGGAGGAGATACATACTGGGACCCAGTTCCTGTCCGACCTTGCAAATTTTCCGACTACGGTATAATATATGAAGGATACGCCGACAAAATAATTGACGAAGAACAACGCCAAACAGTCTATTCCCTCACCGCTCAGGACATAATATTCGCTTTAACCAGCGTAGGGAGACATGAAGTATGTGGATATTCATTAATACAAACAGAGCATCCTAAATTATTAATTTTCGAAATCGTACGCGGCACTGTAGTTTTTAGTAAACAAACTCGCACTTCTAACCTGGATATCTTTGCATATATGAACTCAAAATTTGTCTATGTGGAGAAATACATTCGTACTCAAATCAAGCAACTGTATCATAATATCTTGTTACAACAGTGCAATCTGGAACGAAAAATGATGCAAAACGCTTTAGCTATCGCTACACAATCTCCAGACATTTTTGCATATCACTTAATGAAAGGACCTGGATACATGGCTCTACTGGCTGGTGAAGTAATTCATATAATAAAATGCGTACCCGTCGAAGTAGCACTCACTCGAACAGAGCAATGCTATAATCAATTACCAGTAACTAGAGAAAATCAAACCTATTATTTAACTCCTCAAACTCATATATATATTATTACGACAAGGCACTCAGACAACATGTAATTCTTTCGCGCCCGCTATGTATCTCTTAGGAGATGCATGGTATAAATTAACATCCAAACCGGTAGACACCTTACCACCTACCATCATGAAACCATTAACAAGGTCCACATGGAAATATATCAGCCCAGGATCACTTGCCATCAGTGGAATATACACAGAAACCGACTTAAATGATCTCAGAGACCATATAATGTTCCCGGCAGAACGACCCGCACTCCTAAATACCGTAGCCCGAGGAATCATGGGAAAAACCATCTCTTTGGGGGAAGGTTCCATCTCCAACTTATTAGATAAAAATACGATCGAGAAAATAGCCTTATCTATATGGACAAAATTTTGGAGCAAATTCTTGATTTTCGGAAATATTAGCGCGGGATTACTCGGCATCTATTTGGCCATAAAAACTATTAAACTAATATTAGATACAATAGTACATGGATATGCCTTGCATACAGTATACGGATGGTCGCTATATTTATTAGGAGCCATCTGGGACTCTCTAACCCATCTATTGTTACACTTAAAAACAAGACCACCATCACAAAAAAGCACCCACAGCAGCAACCTCTGAGTCCCAACCCAGCAGGACGCCTGAGACGGCTCACTCCGAAAATTATACAATACCAATGCATGTTTACCCCTCTCTCTCTTCAAAGGAGCATACCTCTTATTCACTTGAAATCAAGGAATCAAAATCTTAAACAAATATAAACAATACTCTGAACCACACCCTAACACCTCGAAAAAAAACAAAAAGAAAACGGAAAAATCAACCAAACTCTACTATCACAAGCAATTTTAACCATTCTACAGAATAAAGAAAATGGAGATCAAAAGCATCGAAACAAATTTCCTAACACGAGGACGCTTGGACGTAACAATAGTCAAGGTGGAGTCACCGCTCCTCTTCTTCGTTCAACTGAGAAACGGCGAAAAAGACTTAAAAGAATTAGATGAAGAATTAGAATTCAGGATGGTCAGGAAAGCCACCTATCTACACATCTTGCCCGAAGATTTCAAAGAAAACATGGCCGTCGCAATAAAGGATTGCAAAACTTGGCGACGGGGCATTATAAAAAGAATTAATAGGACGAACTGGATGGTCAAAATCAGTCTAGGGGACTGGGGCCGATCAATCTGGCGTATGTGCGATGTCTACCTCCTGAAGGACAGATTCAAGGAGTTGCCTTGGCAAACTATAATCTGTGGCTTAGCCTACACCGGTTCTGTCCAGAACGTCCGAACCTGGCCAAAGGAAACCAAAGGATCTCTGCCGACTACTTCTTGAGGGACGAAAAGGGTGGATTCATATAGTCCGTCCCCTTAGTGAAGGGACAGCGCTAGTTAAGTTAAACGTAGAGGGAATACCCCCGACTACTTCATATTCTCTCCACGATGCGCTTATTCTATTAGGCCACGCCCAACTTAGCATTACTGTAGTCGTAGATGTAGTTCCTACCGTATGAAAAACGATAGAACTTTAAAGGAATATATTCCATACATTATATTATTAAGCATTATTCTATATTATTAGTTATTATCCTACGTATACACTCTATAATCATTCTTATGTTAATCGAAAAAAAAAATGTATATATGTATACATATATGATAAAAATAACGAAAAATAATATAAAATTTTTATATTCACTCAAGTAGAATATTCATATTCAAAAAGGGAAAAGAATGATTATATACAAATACATAAACACATGTTATACAAGAATTATAAACATTTTATAGGAGTTTTAGTTATAGAATTATCAATTCATCACAATATAAATTTTACATAAGACTGATATTCTTTTTTTTTAGCACTTTAAGGAGCGCGAAAATGGAACCGTTTTTTTTCTCTCATTAATGAATATCGCTTGTTCATCAGAAAAGCCAGTTATTACCCCTCTCCCTTTTTTTTCGCGGGCCTCCCAAAATGCAATTACTTGACGGACAAAGAACGAATCACAATGACTATCGCAACCTAGTTAAACTCCAGTGCGTCACTATAACAAGAGACGACGTTTTCAAGACATCAGGTCTGCAAGGAATGCTTTGTGGCAATACTATCGAACTACAGACAACAGTACATGTTAGTACCACTGCATAATTTGATCCATTAAAATTCCAGCCGAACATCAAACAACTTGCACGATCTGTAGCATAATCTTATGAGTCAGCCCCGCATGGGCATACCTATACCTGCCTGGAAAAATATTTACACGTCGACATGACGTACTTAGTCAAAGAATGGGGACGCCCTGTGACCACCAGATGGTTAGAAGAAAAAAAAACAAATCCCTACATCAAACCCGGCCCGAGCGCCTGGCATTGTCTCGCTACTGATGATCAGGTAGTTAAAGTTATAAGAAAAGAAAAGGGAAATTCTTTTCCTTTTTGCTAATGACAAAAGTATTAATAGTAATAACGAAATGAAGTTCTACTTTCGCGATTATAAGAAATCGATAGTTCAACAATCTTAATAATAGAAAAAATGGCGTATTAATAACATCTATATAAATACACATGTATACAATAGTGATAGGCACGCCTCCGAAAGGCCACCCAAATACTAAGTTATAAAAATAAATGGCAAGAAAAGAATCGAGACAATTCCATCTGCAAATGTGTCCTATATCCCCAACATTTGTCTAACGGCGGGGGTGTTACGTCCAGAGGAGCTCACGATTCTTTTCTTTCTCTTATCCGGTGCACGACTTCCGAAAATCGTTAATGATAGTTAAATTGAAGTAGGATTCTCAGTAAATACTTCAGAATAACAATCAGATATTCACGGACTAATAAAAGTAGCATTTGGCTAAATAAGGCGGCAGTCAGTCAGACGAATTTGATATTTTCTGATCACTAAAAAAAAACCTCACAAAATTCAAACAAGCTACAGAAAATAAAGAAAACTATTCACAAAACGCGAGTGACCGGATGTCGCGACACGCATCCGTTTTATCTCAAGGGGGTAGTAAAAGTCATCCCCTTATCTCCAACAGACGCATCTTACAAAGCATAAATTATCACCACTTCCGATACTGAGAATCCTAAGTCCCCCGTTTTGGAAGATGCTCTCCTATTCGCGGACAAATGTAAACTTTTATTTTCATTAGAATCAGGAATTTCTGCAGAAATAAATTTATCAACTATTTCAGCATTTGCTATTTTATAATTCTGTTTTAAGATAATCAACAAATGTATATGTGGCAATCCACGTTTTTGAAATTCTATTACATAAACATATGCCAAAACATCACCAAAAATTTTTTGTCTAACAATAATATCGATTAAATAATCTTTTTTTATATTAAATACTCGAGCACATATATCTGGTCTATTTGCAGGTTGTTGATTTGGAAGTAAATTTTCTTTAATTTCGCGCCAATTTGGATTACAAGTCATAGTAACAAAGACATTTGGTTTTCCATATTTCCGAACAATAGCCATCGCATCTTGATAATGTTGCAACATATTACGCGATGAGCCTACAAATGTCGATGGAAGTATAATCATTTTTCCAATATGAGCATTATTATTATTGACGGTGTTTGCTAAATAATCAATTAATCCTTGAAAATTATCAGCTCGTAATTGTTTTTGATTCTGTTTACAATAATTAATTCGATCTTTTTCAATTTTTATATAACTATCAACAAGCCATTGTTGAAATAATCGTATTCCCATAATGAAAATATTAAAATTATCACATATACCTATGCGATATTTTACATATGCAGCTCTATTTACTCGTTTATTACAATTCTTACGTTGTAAATTATCATGCCATCCTTGATTATCATATGGATAGAATAATGGATAAATCCATGGTTCTACATTTGGATTCATTGTATTGACTTGTTGTAATGTTTTATTATTTTTGTTATATATTGTTACAAGTTTCCGGAATTTCACCATCTGCCGTAGTAGAAAAAATAGCTGCAACTTCATTTACTCTTTGCACATTGTATGTATCGGCCACGATCAATGCTTTTCTTTGTCAAAAATCCCAATTGTAATTCACATATATTATTATTTTCAGTTATTTGTTGTTGCATTTGAATTCATGCATCATTCGATATGATTCTGCAAAAATATTATTCGTTCGCATTACATTATCTATTGAATTTAAAATTTCTTTATCAAGATTAGAATTTCGATGTAACCGACACTCTGTCGCTTTATTATTATCCACAATAAAAAGTTGATCATAACTTGGCATTTCATTAGGTGAAGGATACAATACAGTATTAATTTGATAATAAATTTGTCCTTGAATTTTAAAACAATAAGATCCAGGTCTTTGCGCACTAAAATCTGATATGTTTGCATTAAACGACGCGAATGAAAATGTGTTATTGTAACCACGAATACGATTATAAAAATGATTTGATTTTGAATGATTTCCAATAAATAATTCATAAAGTTCATACGGAGGTTGTGATAAAGAGTCTAACATAACAGAACCATGACTGCAACAATCGTTAAATGAATTACCCTTATTAGCTACATTTTCAGAATTAAAATGTTTTGCACCACAATGTACACAACATATATTCATTTTTCCTATGTAATACTCTATGATATTTTGTAATTGAGTAGTATAAGATGTATTAATATTTACAAATCCTTTTTTTAAAGCTCGAACTTTTTCATTACGATTTGCATCTTTACTTTTATCAATTATATTGTGTATACTATTTGATGTGCTAGGTATAGAGAAAGTAATATTGTTATTTAATAAAGTTTTTGTAGTTGAATTGTGAGCATTTCTAATTAAATCAGTATCATCAGTAGGATATATAGGCGGGTTCTAACTCGGGTCCTCTCAGGGGGGGTGAGGCGCGCGGGGATTACGGTGACGCGGGGGAATGACGTTACGCGGGACGGAGAGGATTTCGGAGGCGGCGCGTATTAGATGTTTTATCGCAATATTATATTACATGCCCGGTTGACAAAATATTTATAAACAATATAAACAGCGGTATTCCTTAAGCAATATTGTATTACATATCCTAACGTGTTGGAACATGTTTTTGCAAAACAAAATGGCTCTCGCGGTACACCCCTATCCCCCACCCCACCCCCCTCGCCACCAATATAGGTACCTACCCCCACCTCCATCCCCGATATAAGTAATTCTAGATTTTTTTTCCGTTCGACGTATCCTTTTCTCTCTCTCATTGAATTACGCAGCATGCGAATTTATAAACAATATAAACAAACAATATAAACACCTCCCAGAATCGTCTTCCGCGATTTTTTCTCGGAAGAATTTTTAACGTATCAGCGCCGTTCGGCTGCTTTGTACTCTTGCTTCCGCCGCTCGAATATCAGCGCCGATGTTCGGTCGCTTTGCGCTTTCGCGGTACACCTCTCACCCCCGATATAAGTAATTCTTGATTTTTTCATTCGATGTATCCTTATCTCTCTTTCTTTCCTAGTGTTTGCTCTCTCATGATAACTCTCTCACAAGGAGCATGAAAGCTGGGATGAGCAAACACAAAGAAAGTACATGATATAGTAAACTTAAAACTCTTTATTCATGTTTTTATATATTTTCTTGTCTTACATATTATATGAACTAAAAGCTAAAGCCGCCAGCTCGCAATCGACGAGTTGATGCTTGTTGAAAGCGTCACTCGCGCGTATTACATTTGATACTTCTTTAGGATCCGTAACAGTGGACGCGATATTGGAGAATTGCGTAAATTTGACATCGACTGTTTGGATAATTTTATCTAATCGATCAAAAGTTACATCTATGCATTGATCGAGATCGAACATACGATGTAACGTCGATTCAATCATCATCATGCATACGTTTGAAGATTCGAGACTTATGAGTTTAGCGTTGTTAATTGTACGAACTCGCACTGTTAGCGGTCCAACGCTTATAAAATTGTAGATGTCGTGAGAGTCGTTCCGAAGGAGATTTAAAATATTGCGACGTTGCTCGCAGAATCCCTTCCACGTATCGAAAGATAATATCAGTTCCTTTCCCCGATGATCTCCTATGACAATCTCCACGTAACTCGGCGGACCCACGTTGATACCAATTTCGAGGAATTTGAATTCCGTAGCTGTCAATGCGTATCGTCTGCCTAATATACGAACCGCACGATGCTCCGATGAAATGCTACGGGAAAAATTAAAATTAAGTAATACTAATAATACAATTTGTAAAAATAGAAAAATAGAAAAAATGTTAAACGAAACTTACTCGTCGTATTTGTTCTCAAACGATGGAGTTTTATCACGACTCGGCACGTAATTATTCACGTGTCTTCCGATACCATTGCTGCTTCCTTCAACGTAGTACATTTCTCTGGGAGGTTATGAAAAGTGAATCCACGAGCGGTTAACACGACACTGGTCGTACAGGAATTAATCGGTTATACCCGACGCTCATCTACCAAAAGTATAATGTAGTAGTGGGGGATCAATGCTTCTAACGCATTGGAATTTAGGAGAAGGGGGAGGCGGTGCTCGAACAAAAGAATTCTTAGAAACGCAAGCAAAGGATTAGGGTGGGGAAATAAGAGATAACGCATATTAATGTTTACATATTTTATTTTTCTCGCAATTCTTTCTGGCGTAGCGACCACCAGTTAAATATTTTAAATACATTTTGTAATGCGCAATTCTTAACATGTTTTCCACATCGCATACTATTCGTATCATCTAATTTATTTAGAGCATCGATATCTTCGTAATCCGCATCCAAGGTTTCAATAATATAGCCCTTCCTCGCATCGTCTAGTATATCGGCCAGCCATTTTCGCTTTCAAGTCCTTTAACGTACACGACAGACGATTCTTCTTCCTCTTTTTCTTCGTGTATCGTACCAACGATAGCTGTTGTACTCGCACGCTTAGCCAAACCATACGGAACGTTTCCGTCTTCCCATTGTAATCCATGATGATTTCTAATCAACCATGAGACTTGACATCGCTCAGATTTTGTAAGCATGCTCCACGGTACGGGACTTGCGAAAAAGTAATGCGATAGAACATCAAGAGACACGGTAGTGTCTTGAAGTCGAGTCATCATCACTCAGGCGCAAGACACACCGTATATCTTTACGCGAATGGCTAAGTTGCGAGTAATGCATATTATCGGTTCTCAATAACCGCTGAATCGATCAAATTCTTATTACATTTAATCAATTGCTAGAGTTCGATTTATATAAGGAAAGTGTCTTTATTTTTACTCTATTGTTGCTCTATAAGCAGAAATATAACGATGCAAAGTTTCAATGTGAAACTTTTTAATTAAGAAACGTCACCGTCTTGGTCGTGGCTAGCTATACTACATTTTTTACATATTTTTCTTGTACGGTTCGCACGTTTGACGAAAGAGGCGCTGTGTTCTCGTGACGATGAGAGATGTATAATTTTTTTATCATGCGAGAAATTACCGATTGTAATTGGAATGAATTAATCGGTACATAGTATATTTTCCGATTCACGCATGATGCGCATGAAGTGACAGAAAATGTATAGTTCATGTCACGCATATTATACATTTTCTGTCACTTTATGCGCCTCATGTGTGAATCGGAAAGTAATACCTATAGATCAATTATTTGAAGCGATCATGCATATCGAATGTAATACTTATCCAAATAATTGCTACCTATGTATCGATTAATTTATTGCAATTGCAATCACTCAGGTAGCAAGCACACGTCATTTTGACGTTTCAAATTGGTCATTCACTGACTATTCTTGCCGTCACGAATTGACGTTTTTATGACGTAAAAGTGACGATCTAATGTCACAGATTCCTGACATCATGACATGTACCGCATTTTGACGTCTTTCTCTTAGCATAATAATATATTTAATAATGTTGTCGAATAAAGCACTCTCTAAAAGTGAATCAGTGTATTACAGCTGAAAAATAGTAAATAATCACTGATTACAGTAATTATAAGTACAGCGCTGTAAATCAGTGATATTTTAGAGAGAATATTTTAGAAAGAATCAGTTAATAATTTTGACTGTTTCAGTAATATCTCAATAATATTTCTTTCGTTATTGGCAGTAATATTAAACTTTTCAATTCATCTCTCTATTTCATAAATATAATATAATAAATATAAAAATATAATATATAATAAATATAAATATATATATGTCCAGGGGTAGTTTTCGGGACATTTTGTGCGACACAGAGGCAGTTTTCAGGACTTTTGTTGGATTTCAGGACTGTCCCGAAAAAATTATACGTCTAACGGTAGTTTTCAGGACGTCCTGAAAACTGCCTTTGGATATATAAAAGAGCTGTCCTGAAATGTATCTTTTAATATATATATAAATTTATTTGTATAATGATAATTTTCAGGACATTTTAACAAAATTAAGAAATTAATATGTATTGATGTATATATATTGAAAATGGCTATATATATACTGAAATCGGAATGTCTAGTAACGATTCTACTGTATATAAGTTTTATATATATTTTTTAAATTTAATATACTTTTCATTAAAATATTTAAGTCTCGAAAAATGCCTTTATATTAATTATAATATTAAAAATCGTTATTTTTATTCTATAATAAAGTATACAGAGTGTTTCTAAACCTATGTCGGAGATTTTAAGGGCATATTCTAGTAGTCAAAATAAGAAAAAATGTTCTTATAAACATGGGTCCAAAAAAGCTTTTCTTCCGAGTTATAGCTCCCTAAAGTTAGTGGAAAAAAATTATCAAAATTACATAAAAATTAAGATCACTATTAATTATTATGCTGTGCAAAATTTCAATGATCTGTGAAAAAATCTCCGAGAGTTACAAAACATTTTGCGATTTTTTCCAATTTTAGACAGTTATAATTCGAAGGAAAAGCATTTTTAGACTCATGTTTATAAGAACTTTTTCTTATTTTGACTCCTAGAATATACCTTTAAAATCTCCGACATAGGTTTAGAAATACCCTGTATATAATATATACACTTAAATATACAGGGTGTTAGATAAGTATGGGAACGGTCAAATATCTCCGAAAATAATGGTCTTGTGGGAAAATGTTTCAGACAAAAGTTGTAAGGTCTCAAATGACGCATTACACAGTAATATTACTATGATCTTGAAGAGTGTCGTTAAGGTCACGTGAAGGTCATTTTAAATTTCTTAAATGGAAACCTCCTATTTTTTATTGCATATTCGTGTAGCTTGTCTCGAGAGCTTTCCAAAAAGACTATAATACAGTATTTATTCATTGAGTACTTTTCGAGTTATGAGGCTTCAAATAATTTCTTAATTTTACATAAACCGTAAAATATCTTGTAAAATATTCATTTTTCGATTATCTTACCTTAATACTTTTATGTACAAAATAATGAGAGGAATCAATTGATGTAAAGAAAATACATAATTGTTTCGAAAAAACAAAATGTAATTTGCAATTAATAGTTACATTTTTTTTAAAAAACAATTATGCGTTTTCTTTACATCAATTAATTCCTCTCATTATTTTGTACATAAAAGTATTAAGGTAAGATAATCGAAAAATGAATATTTTACAAGATATTTTACGGTTTATGTAAAATTGTAACGTTCCGTTTTTCCGGAGATTAGATTGCGGATAAACTCGTCGGATTCTGGGTAATAAACGGTGAGTGAATTGTACGTAAAAAAAAGAACTGATTTATTCAGATAGAATGCGTGTGTACAAGCGATTGACGGTGAGTGTACAAGTTGTGTGTATCTCGCTGCGAGTATAAATGTGAGCGTGTTCGAGTGTATAAATGTCTGAATGCGCGTGCAAAATGCAGTTGGTTAAATGCGCCGGTACTGCGGTTCGTAAATCGAATGAATCCACTAGTATAATTCGCGTGTATAAAAACGTTGTTTTGACGCGCGCGGATATGCGCTCAGAATCGATCGAAGACCTCGCGTTGTTTTGACGGTGTTTTTGTCGCGTTTCTTGCGCCGGGAATCCCGTCGTTCCGGGAATCCTGTGTACGGAGAAAAAGCTGGTGGATTCCGTGAAATAATACGCTATTTCCGTGAACGGAAATATCGCGCTAATAATTCTGGATCGCGTTATGACACAGCTGGCCTCGAGAACTCTCGATCGGGGCGGCTCTGAGCTCCACCTTCCGTGGGTTTTGCCAGCCGGGATGTGGAGGAGCGGATGGAGGCAGTACCCCACGCGATAGCGAGAACTCTCGGCTCAGGCTGAGTACTCTCGACCTGCTTGATCGGGGCAGTAGTGCCGGTTTTCAGGTGCTTGGTAATTCTCTCGAGCGTACGGCTTAAGAGCGAAACAGGAGAATGTGTCTATAAGCCGAAATACGGCCTTTTTATACCGGCTAATTACCCGCGTCGGCGCGTGGCGGTGTTACCCCTTCCAAACGGGTTAATTGCGATACGGTACGGTCGGGCCCGTTCGGAGGGATTCGGGTTTGCGCCGAGCGCGGCTTTTCGCCGGTCGGTCGGTCGGGCCGCGTCGGCTTCGCTCGGCAATTCTCGGCTGTTTAATCGCTTCGATTTCAACGGCCCCGGTCTTTGAAAAAGTATTAAAAATGTGGGCGCACCGCGCCCCTGCCTCTGCCCGGCGGGTGTTCTACCGGGCGGCAGCTTCCGGCTGATGTTGTTGCCGGGAATTCGGAACGGTGCATTGGAGTACACCGTTACAAAATTAAGAAATTATTTGAAGCCTCATAACTCGAAAAGTACTCAATGAATAAATACTGTATTATAGTGTTTTAGAAAGCTCTTAAGACAAGCTATACGAATATGCAATAAAAAATAAGGGGTTCCATTTAAGAAATTTAAAATGACCTTCACGTGATCTTAACGATACTCTTCAAGGTCATAGTAATATTACTGTGTAATGCGTCATTTAAGACCTTACAACTTTTGTCTGAAACATTTTCCTACAAGACCACTATTTTCGGAGATATTTGACCGTTCCCATACTTATCTAACACCCTGTATATACAGTATGTATATTTATTTCCGAATATATATCCTATATATCCTATATCCTATATAATATATATATATATATATATATATCCTAAATGCGCAATTTTTGAGAAAGAATATTAATTGTGACGGAAACAGTACATATGTGCACACAAGACACATTAATATAAGACATATTAAGCGTGTTTCAAAATTCACTGCTAATACTGCCAGTATGTTGTCATCTTTGTTTAGTACTCAGTAAACAAAACAAGAATAGGACAACAATAGAATAGGATAACAATAATATTCTATCTGGAAAATTGCATGTTTAGGATATATGTTCGAATATAATCATATATACTGTATATATACTTCACTATATATGTTATATATAGAGGATATTCCAGAGCACTTGTGCCAACGCTCGTGAGCAGGTAGAGCGCGGTAAATTAAACAGAAAAGTCCTGTACCATTTTGCGATTTTCGCAATAATTATTAAAATATTAATTAAAAACGCTCAGCATATGTTGAGCGCTATATGTCTATCTATATATCTTCTTTCAAGAAGATGACTTAAATACAAATCGAAACGTCCGTTCTTAAATTGTCTAAACATCTTTCTTTTATTAAATTTGAAGTTTCAACTATTAACGTTTTCTATTGGTCTTTTTAATCTGTATAACTCGTTACTTATAATTATCTTCGGCTCTCTATGCCTGTCTTAATCATTTATTTTATCATATCATTTTTTTTTTATTAATATTTTAATAATTATTGCGAAAATCGCAAAATGGTACAGGACTTTTCTGTTTAGTTTATCGTGGTCTACCTGCTCACGAACGTTGGCACAAGTGCTCTGAGACACCCTATATATTGTATATTATATATAAATATATATACTACTATATATATTTACTACAGAATAAAAATAACTATCTTTAATATTATAATTGATATAAAGGCATTTTTCGGTACTTAAATATTTTAATAAAAAGTATATTAAATTAGAAATATATATATAAAGTTTATATTTAATAGAAGTCGTTACTAAAGATCCCTTTTTGGAAATATATATGTGATTCATGATATATATACATCAATACATATTAATTTCCTAAGATAAATGTCGGAACGCAGCTTGTGTTAAGCGGAAAGCATACACTTTTGCATAAATACATAACGCATATGCATAATGAATTTAATTGATTGAATAGACCAATAAATAGACCAATCAGTTTTTTTATGTATATGTATTATGCGTTATGCAAGAGTCTGTCTCTAGCCCTTACACAGTGTCTTGCTGAAACACCAATTGACACTGTTATGTGTATAAAGATCACTGTCACTGATCCTGGGGCCCTATTCTTGAAATCGTGGGAAAAATTAACGTATGCGAAAGTGATGCTGCACGATCTTTGATTGGTGTATACTCTTAGATCTAAAAATATACACCAATCAAAGATCGCGTAGCGTCACCAATAGAACACCGGAAGCCGCCATTAAAATCATAAGACTGACAAAAACAGTGAGATTATTCGATGTCTGTCTAAACAAAGAACGCGAGATCATTCAATCTCATTGTTTTTGTCTTTGTTTTATTGTCTTTCTTATTCTAATGTAGACCCAGGTCGATTTTAATGGCGACTTCCGATTTTTTATTGGTCACAGCTTTTTCACCCTATCCCATATCCAGTTAGTCTTTAGAATTGCTACTTAATATTAATATTTATATTATAATATTAATATTATGTGGCAGTTCTAAGGACTTTAGAAAAATAATAGTCAATGCTTGTGTTTTTAATGCTAAAGCTTACGGCACACGATGCTTATTTTCGTACTAGATCGCATCCAAATGCTATAACTAACTCATCAATTGTAATTTCAATATTACAGAATTTTCAAAGCGTGATGCTCCCAGAAAAAAGTCCATACAAAATTGACCATATATGGATTTTATCAATATCTGATCATGTCATGGCATATATAGTATATAATATAATATCATATATGATTATACCATAAATGAATAAATAATAATATATGACTATATTTGGCAAGATATGATCAGATATTGATAAAATCCACATGTATGACAAATTTTTTATGGATTAGAGTTTTTTTGTAATCGCTAGTGAATAAATAATCAAAGGTTACAAGTCCTTTCAAATTCAATAGACCAGATTAGCCAAATTTTATTTTACCAAGATATAGATTCTCATTTCGAGAATTCTGTATATCCCTCTTTACCCCTCTAAAGAGACGTAGGCGAGAAAAATATCAGGGCGAAGTCGCTGAATCGGGAATCGAACCCAAGTCTTTCGCTTGCCGAGTGACTGCTCTTACCACTGAGCTATTCAGCCCCACATTTGTAGTCAACGCTTGCCGCGCGGCAAAAAGCGACGTGGTAGACAATTACTGCACGTGAAATGTCGAATTCGATCGAACTTTTGCTGCGCGACAAGCGTTTCCGCGTCTTGTGGGCAGAACTCCTATGACGTAAGCAATAAGCGAATCGGCCAATTACGATCGAGTATTAAAGCAATCATAAGTTTACGGCTACGGATTTTGTGGAAGCCTTTAATTTTTCTGCATTAATACAAATTAAATACGTTTATTCTTACAATACAAACTATTTATAAAAGTCCCTTAATAATGTTAATAATCATTTTCTATTTTCAGATATTACATTGCAAAGAGCTCAGTTTTTTATTATTAAATTTATTGAAAATATGTTCCAGAAGCTGCCATTGTATATTATCTCGCAGTTTTCAGGACTATTCAGAAAAGGAGATTTTGTGTTCTGAAAAATCATTAAAACAATTATTTAAATAATTAATGTCCACAGTAATTTCTGCTTTTATTTATTTTATATATAAAGTAATTTAACGAATTTTAGTTATATGTGTTTATTGAAATCAAAAATCATGCCAATACATTAGATTTCCATAAAAAACAATTTTTAAGGATATTTATAATACTGCCTCATAAATGATATACAAAAATGACATATATATTCACAAAACATCGAAGTATATAAATTGTAAATTATTTCGCTAATATCAAAACACTTTAATCAAATTTTTAAACGTTTATGTAAAATACTTGATAATATCAATATATTCTTCAATTACGGATCTCTCTATTTACAATTATTGTTCATGGATATCCAAAAGTCAGGATCTATAATATATTACTTCATTGCTCTATGATTACCTCGTGTCGAGTTAAGATGGCTGATGTTTAAGATAGTTAATTTTTAATTATATTAGCTAATAATATATTTTATTTCGTTTAAGAGTCATTTCATTCGTTTTATATATAGCTGAATCACATTATACGAAAAATGTCACAATATATATTATACTTTTGTAATGATCATAAGTATCATGTAACAAATATAAAACACAAAAGAACAAACATTAAATGTACGGTTAATAAGAATCGTAAAAAAATGTATTACACATGCAATTGCACAGAATAGTAAGTATCATTTTTTATATGTAACGTAATATATAATTTTTCCAATGCAAGAGCGTATATATTGTGTATATTAAGCATAGCAACACATAACCTTATTAAATTATAAATATTTACTATATACATATATTACATTACACAAGATTATAAATGATTATAAATTAATATCAATAAATTATACAAATATATTGGTATTTGCACAATATCATATTTTTTAATTTTTTTAGTTAAATTTTCATAGCAATATGTTATCTTCTAGTTGTAATTATATACTCTACTTTTACAGAAAGCAAAGATGATCTTTCTGCAATTGCTAAAAATTTGAATGCAAATAATCCATACATTGTTCTGGAAAATATAAATTCAATTGTTAATAATCATAGTAAGTTTTACAGTTTTATCAAATTCTGAAATTATGTGTAATATATTATGTTTTTATTTTCCTAATTATATTCTATTTTTTGCAGTAATACCACAAAAAAATATTTTCCATACTAATATGAGTTGTATTAATAAAGATATAAATACTGATAATTTTAGTAATGTAATTGAATTTAACAACAATAAAATATTTCTTGATAATGGATATAGTCACAATGCAACAATAAGTAATGCAAATAATAAAAAGAATATCAATGATTCTACAGAACATGTTGACTCTGTTAATGCTATATCTTCCAAAAACTGTGGAGTAAAGGCTGTGAATTTTAATGTAACAGTTTCCTGTGATAATAGCAATAATTATAACGAAACAGTAGATATTAATAATTCTAAGAATGTTTATAATTCTGATGATAATATTTTATTTTCTTGCAATAATGACAAAGATCATACTAGCATAGTAAATAGTGCTCTTGGTGTCAACAATTCGACGATTGGTATCAATAATTCAAATAACACTAATTTTGATAATAATATGATAAATTCGCATGAATGCAATGGCAATAGCTATAAAGCGATAGATGATGATATCGGTACCAATAATTCTATGAATATTAATTTTGATAACAATGTATCAGATTCCTGTGATAATAACAAATGTCATAATATAGTTGAGCATAGTGCTATTAATGTCAACAATTCTACAAACACTGATTTTGATAATAATATGATGAATTCTTGTGGTAATGAACATGCTCACGAAAGAATAAATGGTGAAAGTTATGTCAATAATCCTACGAAACATGTTGATTGTGATAATGCCATGATATTTTCCAAAGACTGTAATAATGAGCATAATAGAGTAAAGATTGTTGATTATAAGATTGTTAATCTTATATCATTTTCCTATGATAATGGCAACAGTCAAAAAATGATATATGGTGATATTAATGTCAGCAAATCGTTGAATAACGACAATATATCAAATCGTTGAATAACGACAATATATCACTTTCCTGTGATAATAATAGAGATCGTAGCATAGTTCATAGTGCTAACAATTCTACGAATGACACTGATTTTGACAATAATGTGACGTTTTCTTGTGATAATAACAACTGTAACATTATAGATAATGATATTACTATTAATAATTTTATGAATAATAATAATTCCTGTAACAATGTGACATTCACCTACGATAATGATAATATCAATAATTCTGAAACTGGTGTTTCTCAATGATGTCATGATATTTCCCTTTGATAATAATTCTAGTATATTGAATGATCTCACTAGTGCCGAAACTTCTATGAATCACACACACAGTGATAGTGATAATCATATAACATTTTCATGTGATGACAATACTATTGACAACATTGTTTGTGCAAACACAACGAATATTTCCGAATATTTATCTTCGGAAATTACAACTGAAAGAGAATCTACAGAACATGATGTCAGCAATAACATATCTACAACTAATAAAAATAACATATCTGCATCTGATAAAAATAGTTCAGCTTCACTGATAGATATTTCTTCTATAAACACATTTGGTTGTCGAGAAGACAATTTATTTGTCCCATTTTCTATACCTAAGGGCCTTCAGAAAAAGAATTTTTGATACTATTGCAAAAAATTTCAAAGCAAAATTGCACGTCACTTAGAAAATGTACATAAATCGGAACCTGAAGTTAAAAAATTTGTATTGTTACCAAAAGGTAATATTTTATATAATTCTTATAATTTTGTAGAATTTTAAATATACAGCGTGTGTCAAAAGTTCCGGGACGGCTGGATAATTTGAAAAATACGCATCACAGAGGAAAATGACCTAGACAAAAGTTGTAGGATTTTTCCCAGGCAATCCGACGGTGACATTAGATTTGACCTTGGATAGTCATTTGAAGGTCACATAAAGATTACCTTCAATTTCTTAAATGGAACCCCCTATTTTTCATTGCATATTCTTGTAGCTTATCTCGAGAGCTTTCCAAAACATAATTATAATTAAGTACCTTTTTATTAAGTACTTTTTGAGTTATAAGGCTTGAAATAATTTCTTAATTTTACATAAACCATAAAATATCTAGTAAACCATTCATTTTTCGATTATCTTACCTTCATTCATCATACTTTTATGTACAAAATAATGAGAGGAATCAATTGGTGTAAAGAAAACATACAGTTGTTTTTAAGAAAAAATATGGAATTGTTAATTGCAAATTACATATTTTTTCTTAGAAACAACTATGTGTTTTCTTTACACCAATTGATTCCTCTCATTATTTTGTACATAAAAGTATTAAAGCAAGATAATAAAAAAATGAATATTTTACTAGATATTTTACGGTTTATACAAAATTAAGAAATGATTTCAAGCCTCATAACTCGAAAAGTACTCAATGAAGAAATACTTTATTATAGTGTTTCGGAAAGCTCTCGAGATAAGCTACAAGAATATGCAATGAAAAATAGGGGATTCCATTTAAGAAATTGAAGGTAATCTTTATGTGACCTTCAAATGACTATTCAAGGTCAAATCTAAGGTCACCGTCGGATTGCCCGGGAAAAATCCTACAACTTTTGTCTAGGTCATTTTCCTCTGTGATGCGTATTTTTCAAATTATCCAGCCGTCCCGGAACTTTTGACACACGCTGTATGTACACAATTTATATATACATATATACAATATATATATATATATATATATATACAATAAAATAATATATATATATATATTTAAACACTATATACACTACCTATACACAATAAGATACACATTTATATATACAATACTTCTAAAATATATGTACAACATGAATATGAATATCGCAGTAAAAGAGTATAGATCTAACAGACAGAGTTTACTGACATATATGATCCTTCCATGTATGATGATTGTCTTAATGCAGTAAATAAAATATCTCATTTTGATGCTGTTAATAAAAAATATGGTGCACCATCAGTCGCATCAAATATTGGGACATACATAAAACAAATTGGTAATTTGTTAATAAGTGAGTGCATAAAAACAAATGATGTAGAAAAGCAAAACACCACAGAAAACTTTTTAAAATTAGTACAAGAAGATTATGGGATATCCATACACAAAACAGTAGAAGAAAATGTAACACAACATAAAAGACAGAAAAAAATTATACTTTCATCTACGGAAGACATAAAAAAGCTACATTTATACCTAAAAAGCGAAAGAAAAGTATTATATACAAAGCTCCAGAAGAAATTTATGTACAAAACATGGCTAGAACTTGCAAAAGTTACACTTACATCTACACAAGTTTTTAACAGAAGAAGAGCAGGAGAAATTGAACGTGTTACTATAGAAGATTTTAATACTCGCGAAGGTATAACAAAAGAAACTTATTTAGATTTATATAAATCATTAGGAACAAATTTGCAACAGGTAAATTATTTTTATGTATAAATGAAATACACATAAATTGTAGTGCGTAATATACATATATATTGTTACGTCCCCCGCGCTAAAAATTTTACCCACTGCAGATAAATACGACTAACTAATGTACCAGACACCAGATCTCGACCACATCGCCTTAAGCTAAAACGTAACGTTACCGACCAATCCTCAAGCTAGTTCACGAAAACGCCGAGAGATGGCCAAGACGCCACCCCCACCACCGGAAAACACTCCCACGAGTTCAACCCTTTCCCTGACCCGCACAAACCAAAGGACCTCGGGTCAGTCCCAAAAATCTTCACTTCTATCTCGAGCGCCGAGCGAGCCACTTCTCTTCCAGAAGTGCTCCTCAGACCCGCGATACTATTTCCACTGCATTGCCATTCCGATCGTGTTTCTATTTCCAACTTCGCTACTATTTCCGATAATTCATTGTGATTCTATTTCTCTATTGCGATATTACTACCGTTTATACTACTATATCCAGCATCCGCGCCGATGTCAGCTCGATGATAGCTCTTGAACCGAAGCGACACTTGTAACACTACCATCGTAAGTAAATAAAATTGTAAAACATATACATACATATATCGGTGTTCATTAAATACAACCAGTCCCTTGTTCGCATCTCCTTAAGATTTGGAGTAAACCTTACAACATTTTCAATAACCCTGGTTTCGACCATCAGAGATTAGTGGTAACACGGTGCTTACTCTCAGCACGGTTATTCGCTACCTCTTAAATCCGCTGTTTGGTGCTAATACCCAGCACATCCAGCACTCCTTCCCTTGAAGGAACTCCGATGCGAACAATCGCACGCTGTTCCCGAAATCCGTCACAATCCTATGGTCGAACCCAGCGCAATTATATTAATACAATCTTTTCTGTAGATGCCTAAAGCAAGGAGAGGCGGACACCTATACTACGCGCGCAAATTGTACTTTAATTATAAATACGACCCTGTTACCCAAGAGGACAGCGACTTGTTGGGAACAGAAAGAATAGGTTTTGACCCTGAATACGAAGCATACTTCGATCCGCGACTTGCCATAAAAAAACCTAAGATCCTAAGGAAGGATATCAGAATTAAGACGATAGAATATTTTCCGTGGCCGCGTGAACTGAAGGTAATAGATACCAGCCCGTCTCTACCACCCTTGGAATACGCAGCGGGAGACCCGAGGAGAACCCGGTATTTCCAACTCCGCGCGGAAGTTGCATACCGCGTACGGGGCCAGCACCCCCGAACATTGGGGAACTGCGGATCAACCTATTATACTAGAATAACTTTCACATAACGAATTCTGCACTCAACACGCTCAAACAGGAAGACCGGAAACAAAAGGGGACCACTCGATTTCATTTTTATTGCTCCCAGACGAGGCAACCCTTTTTTTTATTGCCCCTAAGATCTCCGCTATCTGACCCCCAAGTTTTCCCTCGTCTAGCAAGGAACCAAAGAGATTATTTTCCAATAATATCAGTCCTACAAGCGTTCAATCTCCCTCGATCTTGTAAATTATTAACAATAAATAAATTTATAAAATTACAATTAGTTATAAAGGGCTAGTAGAGCGAGAAAATAAGTATATTACAAAAGTTTAATTATGTCAAGATGTACATCAAAATAAGTTTATGTCGACGGTGACATTACAATAATACACGAAAAGATCAAAATATAGGTACGGTAAAGGTGATATAGGTACGTTAAAGGCGAACTTAACTTTTAACTTGTAATTTTGTTTAGCTTTCATTTTTATTTATTGACGATTATTTTATTGCGCCGTTATCAGACAATCATATTTAATGCGAATTTTATTTGATCATATTTTTAACTTTTTTTCCGTTTTTTTCACTCGCTGTCCATGTATTATTATATCTTTGCGCTGAAGAAGATCGAAAAATCGATCGAAACGTTCGCCTTTAACGTACCTATATCGCCTTTAACGTACCTATATTTTGATCTTTTCGTGTATTATTGTAATGTCACCGTCGACATAAACTTATTTTGATGTACATCTTGACATAATTAAACTTTTGTAATATACTTATTTTCTCGCTCTACTAGCCCTTTATAACTAATTGTAATTTTGTATAAGTAGAGCCTCGATTACTTTTATTTAAATTTATAAAGCCATAATCTCATCGTCTTTACTAACTTGGACTATATTCACATGAATCCCGAAACCGTCCGCGCTGAAGTACTCCAAAGGGTTCGAGATATCCGCTGCACATACATCTCCGGATTCGCACACCGAACCCATCTAATTCCTTATTGCGCTTCTTGCTTCATAACCTCGGACAATATCATTAAGGATCCGTACGCTTATTTCAACGTTCACCTTGCTATAGACAGTACCACCTACAGCGGCGTTCATTGCACGGCGTTCATTGCACTTGTTCTCGTAACCTAGCAAATTTCTTTTCTTTCGACTGCGACAAGTGTACCTCGGCCTATATTAATTTTATAATAGATTTAAGAAGGCAAGGTGTAAATTATTATTCCCTACCCGATTCGATTAAGGTCTTCGTGGACGGCACGATCCTCACCAGCTTTACCGTGCGAGATTTCCCATAATCAGCAAACAATCGGTAAGACTCGAATCAACAATCAGTCGGTAAATAGTTCGTCTGTAACATCGCGACTAATCGGTAACTAGCCGACAGGGAAATTTTTACGCGTACGTGCCCATCGGTCCGTCCCGCAGGTAGAAGTCCATCGTCCAGATACCCTAGCCGTTGGGTAATCCCTAGGAGCCGAACTCCTAAAATAACGGCACTGTCCGGCGCATAGTCCGAGCACTCGAAAGAGCCGCGACCCCGCCGGGACGTAACATAATTTGGTGACAGCGGTGGGATACGAAAATCTGGCACGATGGAAACGCGCTCTAAAAGAGCAACCGCCCCTCCAGATGACGGCCCTGCTCATGAAGATAATACTACTCTGAGTGAACAGGAAATAAAAGCGATAGAATATAAATTAAAACACAAAGAGGAATTACTGGCCCAACAAGCCAAAGAGCTAGAAGAAGCCCGCCAGAAACACGAAGAGAACGTTCGGAACTTCGACGAATTCTCTCAATTGACGGAGAAAGAATTGGAAGAACAAAAGCGTAGAATAAAGCGCGATACCGACATTCAGCTACTTAGTTCCGGTGTAATCGGAGAAATAGAACATCTGCGCGAGGAAATAAATAAAATGAATAACACCACACGCCCCGGTTACACCCCAAGTACACTCGTGGCCAGCGAGTCTCCCGACACCACCCCCAAAGTGACTTTCCGGGAAGCCACCGAGTCTGTCCCGAACTTCGACGGGTACAACGTCTCCCTCAGTCAATTCGTGCGCGCATGCAGACGTGCTCGCGAGATAGTGCCCCCGTCCTCCGAGCGTAACCTGACTAAACTTTTAATAAATAAATTGCGCGGAAGAGCGTATTCAGCAGTGGAGGATGAACCCTGCGAAAACGTCACACAATTAATCGACCTCTTAAACGTAGCATTCGGCTCTTCCAAAACAATCGACCAATACCGGGGAGAGCTCAGCACCATATATTTGAAACCTAGAGAACACATCCTAGATTACATTATTCAAGGATTTACGTACCGCGATCCTGGACGAGGAACGCCGTGAAACTGGGTATTTAACTGAAAGAACCCTGTTGGACATTGACGGGCTGACCGCTAGGTCATTCTGCGACGGACTCCCTTACGAAAAAGAACTATTGCCAGCCGTGTAATTATTACACGCGATTGTGTGATTATTACTGGTGGCTCTGTAATTATCAAGGCGAATATTAATAATATTATTGCTTCTATAATAATTACTAGCAACGGAATACAGACAGATATTACTCGCCTGTTGGATATCACTGGAAAGATCACTGCATATGTAACTACTGAGGGTACGAATTACACGCAGATATTACAGGATGTTGCTCATGATTAATTCTATTATATAATATGAGCAGGGATATATTGAAAATATTATTGCAAATATAAAAACTTAAAAATTTTTTTTATATTAAAAGTTTTAAATATTTTCTTCAAATAAGACAGCAAAATATGTTTGCAAAGATACAAATAATATAGGTTTTTTATATATAAATAATATATATTTGATTAAATAAATGTTTTGTAAATATGTAGTATAAGTTATTTATATATTTAATATAAGTTATTGCTTTTAGTATTAAAAAAAAATTTTATTGAACGTTTTTTAATGTTTAAAAATTAATGTTCCATATTTTCTGCAATAAATATTTTTCTACAATGTTAAAAAAACAAAGTGAAACGTAAAACGTACAATTATTTACATTTACATTTTTAATTTACGTTTTTTACATTTTTACTTTTAGATGTTTTTTACATTTACGTTTTTACATTTTACATTTTTTATTATACTTATATTCATAATTCTTATTACAAACTTATATAATTCAATCAGTTTCTATGTTGTTTACAAGAGATATTATGCATCGCTTATTATAAATCATATTGTTTGTGGAATAAACAGGAATATTAATACATTTCTTTCTAATCGCAGAAGGAAATACACATTTGATAGTGTCTGTTTTTTCTATAACGTAAGAGAAAAGATTTGATGTTATGTTTCTATTTTTACATATTTCATCGCCACGCAATATTCGCAATACCTTACAAATTAACAATTGTTTTTTTATGCCTGCTGCTGTTTCTGCTACACATAGATATTGAATATCTAATAATCTATCTGTAGTTAAAATTGTACTGTTACATCTTTTTTTTAATTGAGTACAATTGGAACCATGATAGAGATTATTTTGATATATATATCGCTGATAAGCTAGTGCTTTGTTTTTAACTGATTCTCCCAAAAATTGTTCGATAGTTATTTTTTCTATTAATGATAACTCTATGATAATTGCAGAACCAAATGCTCGCAAAGAATTTTCATATTCCATACATCTTTTAATTCGACATTCCTTCATAATAGAATTAAAAAGGTCCTTTCCTATTTTACTACAATTGGGCTGAGTAAAAATTGAACTTTGTTTTACATATCTTATACGAGAATAAAATTTGCAGATTTGTTCCGGAATATATTGAGTGCCGTTAAAAAGTGATTGTATAGTATGATTAAAATCTTCATATGGAAAAGTTGACCATGCCCACAAAGCGCCAAATTGTTTTACAGCTTTTGGAATATGTAACATCAAGTGTACATTGTAGTTCATATACATTGCTCCATACAATTTTTCAGTATCAAGTACAAATTTTCGGAGCGCAAACGTAGCAATGATAAAATTATTAGGAGATATTTTTGTACTTAGAAAAACATGCATACTGTAAACGAGTAACAACCAATGCTGTACATACTTATTTGGCATTAACCCTTTTAAACATATGAGAGAATAATATAAAGCAAAATTTTTGTATTCTGCACCTTTCCACAATCTCCGTTGTGTAATTGATCGAGGTGTTCTAGTTATTTCGGAGGTAGGTTTCATACTCATTAATCTTTCATCAAAGAGCACTTCGTGCTTACGTAAGGACCAATCTTTTTCACGATTGCTAGGGACAAACCATGCCAGCAGAAATTGTTTAATTACACCTTCTGCCAGACTGTGCAAATATTCCGGCGGAAATGATGAAATGACGTTAAACAGTGGTATAAGTGTAACAATAGATGGACATTTGACGCCCTTAACTGGTTTATTTTTTTGTTGACTCTTTTCAGCATGACGCACGTAATGGCTTTGTTTACGTAAAGTGCATATATTGCCACAGTATACCCATTTTCGTCTATTTTGTCCTATACAAATTTGTTTTCCTTTATGGTAACAATACGAGCACCCATACTTTCCATTAAACTGCTTTATACCCTGAATCGCTGATCTGGCAACAGAATCAACAGGAGCAAGCAATGTATGGACTTTTATAAGAATTGGCTCTTGGTGAATAAATGTCGTGCTTTCGAAGCCATTAAAATGTAAGTCTGTCAGTTCTTTAAGAAAAGGTTGAAGAAAAACATTCATTGGAGGTTTACTTGATTCGAACCATAAACCAGTTAGCAATGTTTGTTGTTTTCGAATGCGATAAGGCAATTCATTAATTGTTACCAAAATAGGCCATAAAGAAAATAGAGAAGAATTAAAAAGTTGTACGCCATCTGTATTCCATTGAATAGTAATGTCATTCTCCCCTATAATATTTTTTCTTTTTAGTTTACGGTACACTTTACCATTGATAACGTCACTTTCTTTTTCGTTTTTCTGCCGAAATTGCATAAAAATCTCAGAATTAACTAACTCGATTAGTTGCTCTTTCAGCGGTATATATATAAAAAATTTTCCATCTTTTTTGAGCTGTGACGGGTTATACTGCTCAAAACAATTATCGCATTTTACAGTAATGCAGTCACCGTCAACATGTAAAATAAGTATACATTGCGGACAAAAGTAATATACATGGTAAGTATGCTTCGGTACAGATTTACAAAATAGATATTTCGTGATATGTACGAGGAAGATGGCAATCAATGGTTTGGATGAAAGATTGTAATGCTGCGTCAGTGAAATGATGACGTAGGGCTACGCTCATTATTATAAGAACACTTTCTTCTTTCGTTAAATGGCAGTCCTCATATAAAACTTGTCGGCACTGTAATATTTTTTTAACATTATTAAAAATATTATATGCATAATAGTAATTTTAATTTATTTGTTTATCTGTACGTCATGATTGAGACAACGCTCTCCAACATTAATATTTACATTAACATCTTCAAAATTTTCTTCATCCTGGTCTGATTCGAAATTCTCAGACCCTTCATTGAAATCGTTAACACTTGATTTGTGCTCTTCAACACTATCACAGTCATTATTATCTTGTTGATGTATCATCGCTTAATTCATTACTACTGTCGCTTGTATCGCTTTTCTGGTCACTGTCATCAATCTCTTCAAATGATGAATTACTATCATTGAGATCAGGATCATGATTTGCAGTACATGAATGGTCTACTAATAATTCCTGTTGATTTACACGATCTTCATTTTCATGTAGATCATCAAACTGCAGTCCATTCTGCACATAATATTCATGTGTGTCAGTACAGATATACAAATCGCAAATACTTAACATAAAAAGAAAAATATATGTCAATAAAGTTATAACTTCAAAATTCATGTACATAATTCATGTGAGTAAAGCCAGCTGCACACGGTACGAGTTTTCGAGCGAGCGTCCTTCGCTCTCTCTCGCTCTCGTGCTTACGGGCTAACTCGTATGCGATCTAGTACGAAAAATAGTACCGTGTGCAGCAGGCTTAAATCAGATATCACAATTATATCTTAGAATGCAAATTTATAATTATTTATTATGTATTTACACGTGCATCAGGAAACATAACCTCTTCCTCTTCATCGTATGTCAGTCTGTTGCCCGTACTACATTCACCAACATCAACTCGTCTTTTCTTTCGCGAATAGTCTGTCGATAGAGGAATATCGCCAGTCCTTTTCAAATGTTCCTTATAAGGGCCTCGCTTCATTATACTCAATATTTCGTTTCAAAACCACCGATGTAATGTATACAAAAATACAAAACTCACGTGATGACAAGATGATTGCACAGAATTGTTGCGCCGATTGCGCGTTAAGCATGCGTTGGCTGCGTTCGGGGAGACGCTATTAGCGCTATTTAGCGCTACTAAAATATAATGTACGTCACATACATTATATTATAATAGCGCTATAGCGAGCTCCCCGAACGCAGCCGCTGTCTGTGGAACGCATGTACAACGCGCATAAAGGATAAGGCTAATCAGAAAGAATCATATTAGCGATACTCGTTACGACCGTGCTAACGAAGAATTTGAAAAGTAAATAATTATAAAATTTATCGGATAATGGAAGTGAGTGAAACACAACAGTTCAACGATGAAAAATGTATTCTCGTAGAGTTTCCCAACGAGAACGGTAATATAGCCATTGGATATTTCGCATGGCTAACAACAGTGAAAGAAGAGAGTGTAAATGCTCTTATAAAAAGCGGTGAACATGTAGTTATTCGTTGGCCGGCGAATTGCACCGTTGGTGCACTCAATTCAATTAAAATGAAGAAAAAATTTCTCAATTGCAAGTGGACTCAGCGCATCGTGTCTATTTTAGGATTTGGAGGTTATTATTAATATGAGTATATTTTTTAAATAGAAAACTTTATTAGTATTATTTACTTTACATATGGCAGTGACAAATATTATTTAATTAGGATACTTGTACATTTGTAAAATTATTAATACCTATATTTCTTTATTCAGATTGGACAAGCATGAACATGCAACTTAAAAATTATTTAAAATTTGACGAGCCAAATCCAACGAAGGAGGATAGAAAGAAGTACGCTGCTAAGAGGAAAGGCAGCAGTAGTAGCGAAGAGGATGATAAGAAGAAAGAATTGAAGGTATGGAGAAAAATAAAAATTTCAAGCCATAATTAAGATATAAAAGTAAGACATTAATAAAATCAATTCTTAACGTGATCAAAAGACATCAGAAATTAGATAATTCACAGCGCATACATCTTAATAAGTCTACAGTATTTATGTAATACTGTAGACTTAAAATGTATGCGCTATAAATTCTTTAATTTCTGATGTTTTTTGATCACGTTAAGAATTGATTTTATTAATGTTTTACTTTTATGTCTTATTTACAATTTTACCTATTAATTTTACATATTATACCTTCAATTCCTTCCATTACCCTTATCTTATTACATATATATAACAATTAGTATAAAGACCTGTTTATGTGTTTAAGGACAAATTTAACGAACTTGTTCTTAAACACATAAACACTTTATACTAATTGTTATATATAATAGATAATTCGGTAATACATTTTTAAAAATAATATGTCACTAATGTTTTGTATTTTTATTTGCTAGAATACAAATAAACGTCGAGTCAGTGCTGCAAAAAAAGTGGCTGGAAATATACTGGAAAAAATTAAAAAAAAGAATCAGTCACAATCAGAGGCACAAAGTGTAACAATATATATATATATATATATATATATATATATATATATAATATATTGAAAAAGTTCATTACTTTTATTACTGAGAAATAAAAAATGTTCTCTCTTACTGTAATTCCAACAACGTACTTATAGGTGACTGATGCAGATTGGGATTCGACTTCGTCATTAGATGACGATTGTGCAATATCACCGAGAACTCTATCAACATCACATAAAAATGAAATAAAATTCACAAAAGAAACTGTAGCTTTAAAAAATAAAAATAGAGCGTTGGAAGCCGAAAATCTAAAATTAAAAGAAGAAAATCAAGAAATGAAAATAGCTAGCGCAAAAGGTTTAGATTTATTATTTTTCTTTCAAAAATGTAAAAAGAATAATACAAAATTTTTATTAAAAATTATATAGCAGTATGTATATATTTTTGTGTTTTCAGATTTAAAAGACATAAAAGAGATGACAGCAACAATTTTAAGAGTCTTAAAAGTTAATGAAGAGGCAGCAGTAAAAAAAACAGGTAAATAAGTTTAAAAAAAAGTTTAAAATAAGTTTAATATACATCTGCATTTTCAGCACACTAAACAAAAGAAAATAGAAATAGCTAGATATTTTGTAAAACATTTTTTCTTTTACAGAATGTAAACAATTTAAAGAGAGAGCCGAAGATTCTAATGCCCAGAACATTGTCTTTGACGGCTTTATAGATTCGTCGTTTAATCCGCCAATAAATCAAGACTCATTGAACGACGATTACGCAGTTTTTAGAGTACCTTATAAAAATAAAACGACAGTTGTTCCACAGGATGTCAATAAAATGGTATTCAAATGTTCGATTTACAATATATATATGTAAATAATTAAAAAGAAAGTGTATATTCTGTTTTATAACTAATCAACTTTAAATTCTTTTGTGTATTGAGCTTTTAAAAACAAGATAAATTTAATATT
Organism: Camponotus floridanus; assembly: GCF_003227725.1. Lineage (NCBI taxonomy): Eukaryota > Metazoa > Arthropoda > Insecta > Hymenoptera > Formicidae > Camponotus > Camponotus floridanus. The sequence continues at coordinate 129,565 of NW_020229363.1, forward strand.
ACATGTACAATGTTAAATAATAAACTATCATTAAATGACTCAGTTACAACTCAAAATAACTTATAAATTACATTTTTCACAAAAATCGTGTAGTTAAAACCGTTGAAACAAAACGTGATGAGAAACGACAGCTGGCAATTAGCAATGAGAATAAATTAAAGGTATTAGTATTAGTATAATATAATCTTTTACTCAATAAATTAGACAATAATTTGTAATTTTATAGTATTTTATGGTTATATATTTTTAAAAGAATTCTCTGTTTTATTTACAGGAAAATGGAAAATATTTCGGAGATCGATTTTTAACCAATCAACAATTGGAAAAAATTAATGACAAAGACGGCCTATCAATGATGGCAAACGAATTACTGGGGTTAGTATTCGATCGCGAAGAATTGCGAGAAAGCAGTTTAACAGGAAAGCAGGCTAATGCGAATAAGGGAAAAAACTGCCCGAAAGCATCGACACAACAGCTTGATCCTATGCGTGTAGCAGATGTCGCAGGTAAAATATATAATAATATAAAATAAATGAGAATTATTAAATAATTGTAATCGGTGTTTTCAAGGGGGAGCACCCCGATTGACCACGTTGCAATTGACCACAGCCATTCACAGCTATCGGTGCCTAGAGTTTTTCCACTGGACGGTTGCTGTCAATGGCCTGTGGTCAATTGCAACGTGGTCAATCGGGATGCTCCCTTTTCAAGGTATATATTAAACAGGTATATATGTAATTTTTTTACAGCGTACATATACGAACGGTTCGGAGGAAAGAATCGGGATAATGAGAAATTATTTCGAGCTGTTGTTCGCAGCAAATGTAATAATGCAAAAAAGTATTGCTAACTTTTTTTAAGTTAAAATTTTTTTCTTAAGTTTTGTTCGCAGCAAATGCAAAATGCAAAATGTTGCTGACTGTTTTTTAAGTTTTTTTAAATTTTTTAAATACGTTGTGTTTTTTGTTTGCAGCAAATGCAATAATGCAAGAATATGTTGCTGCTTTTTTAGTTCTTTTTTTCAAATTTCCTGAAATAAGTTGTTTTTTGTTTGCAGCAAATGCAGTAATGCGAAAAATGCTGGTTTTTTAGTTTTTTTTTTCAAATTTTCTAAAATACGTTTTGTTTTCTATTTTCACACTATAATTTCATAATATTATTATATATGTAAATTTATTCTGTATATACAGTTTTCTTATAGTGTATATATTTTTTATAAATATGAGTATAATATATGAAAAATATAACATATATATTTGTAAAATTGTATGCAATAAATAGCTATTATTGTATATATATTCATTTATTATTTGTAACGTGTATATTGAAGTGACATATAAGACATCCTATGGAAGAGAAGCTTTTTGGGATAATTTCAGTAGTTACTAATAAGGCACAATGTTTTTAGTAATATAATTTTCAATTAATTTTAAAACGAAAATTATTGGACACAATCACCATTATATTTACTGTTATTTCAGTGGTGAAAAAATAGCAATAATATATTTTGGTCATTGTGTTTACTAATTTTCTTTTAAAATTAACTGGAAATCATTATTAAAATATTGTTGTCTTATCAGTAACTACTGAAATTATTCCAAAAAGCCTCTTTTATTCAGGCAGTAATATTTTGGCAATAATATATTTTGGCAGTAATATATTTCGGCAGTGGTACGAAATAATTATTGACATTCTATGTAATTGCCAATAATATTTTCTATGATATCCTGTAATATTTCCTGTAATATCCAGTAATATTTTCTGTAGTATCCAATAATATTTCCTGTGATATCCAGTAATATTCCTATGTAATTATTAGTAATATTTATGTGTAATTAGCAATAGTTCTTTTTCGTAAGGGCTACCCTTGGACTATCAGCTCCAGATGGACCGCAGCCTACATACCACGCCATCCGAAGCCTTCGCCAAGGCTAAGGCTATTGCAAAGAGGTAAGAAATGGATAAGCTCCGTTATGGAAGCAACGACCGGCAAGATTCAAGGATCGATAGAATGACTCGCAGACCCGAAGCCTATCCAGTCGCGCGGAGTCCGTCTCGACCGAATATTTACGTCCCACCCCCACGCGCTCGGTACCAAAGCGAGAATCCCTCACAGAATCGAGTTGCGTGGCGAAACGATCGCCCGCTCCCTAACCCCGCGCAGAGACAAGAAGAGCGCACTGGACGTTTTGATAGACGCACACCCCCACCTACGATACGCGCAAGACCCGAACCGAAGGTGTGCCGCTATTGCAAGAACATAGGTCACGACATTAGCAGGAAAAGGGAATATAACAATGCCTTGAGAAATTCGCAAGCGGGAAACGTGACAGGCCCCGAGAATCGGACCGGCGAGCGCCGCCAAGGGGCCCAGAGACCGCTATCTCGCCCAACCAGACCCGTGAATTCGATAGGAGTCGACCTACCGGTGGAAGAGAATACAGAATCGCCTTAAGCCGGCGAGGACGCTCTCGCGCGCCCACAGTCACCCTCTTCACCGATGATCTGATCCAGGAGACAAATTTCATGATTGACACCGGCGCAGCTCCAAACTTGATTAAACAGCGAAGCGTCCGCCTCGGGGTAACTGTGAGAGACGAAAATGTATATCTCAGCGGTATTACGAAGGAGAGAATAAGAACCATCGAAACCTCTTACCATGGGTTACCCAATAGAATTGCAGGTAGTACCGAATAATTTCCCGATAACACAAGAGGGTATACTGGGCTGTGACTTCCTAGAAGACGTCTCTGTGATCGACCTCAAGAATAAGGCAGTCTACTGGCAAAAGATACAGATCCCCTTCTCGCTGCGAGATACCGTGGTCGTACCTGCCCGCTCACGAGCTATATTTTATATCAAGATAAAAAACCCAAGCGTGCAGGTTGGATATATTCCTCGCCTGAAGATATGCAAAGGAATATACTTGGGAGATGCGGTAGTCGAAAACCGAGACGGCATAGCCTATCTACAGGTGATCAATGCTAATGACATAGATCATTAATTGGTAGTACCGACAGTAGAACTACAAGAAATCGAACGAATGTCGATAAATAACTAACAAGACCAAGCCATAACCGTTCATGGAGTTCTAACTATCTCCGCAGAAGATAATAAAGAGACGAAAGATAACGGAGACCGAATCAACGAGATCACAAAGCTGCTCCGTTTGGAACATCTAAACCAAGAAGAATCTGAAAACGTTGCTTCAATCATTGGCGAGCACTGTGATCTATTCCGACTGCCAGGTGACAGGCTGGGCCACACCCCTGTCATAACTCACCAGATCACTACGACTGATGAACAACCAATTCATACCAAACAATACCGCTTTCCCCCTGTCCACAAGGAGGAAATAGATAAACAAGTAAGGGAGCTATTGGATAATGACGTGATACGCCCGTCAGAATCACCATACAACTCCCCGCTATGGATAGTACCCAAGAAGGCAGACTCGAAAGGTAATAAAAGATGGTCATCGACTACCGAGCCTTAAATGAGAAGACTGTCGGAGACGCCTACCCCCTACCTAATATCACAGAAATATTGGATCAGCTGGATAGCGTCAAGTACTTCAGCGTGTTCGATCTCGCATCCGGATTTCACCGGATACCCATGGATGAAGCGCACGCACAAAAAACCGCGTTCTCGACCCCCCACGGGCATTCACCAGCCACGAGTTCACCAGGATGCCCTTCGGATTGAAGAACGCCCCCGCCACGTTCCAAAGACTAATGGATCAAGCATTAACGGGATTACAAGGAACAGAATTGTTCGTGTACTTGGACGATATTGTCCTGTATGCAAGCTCGTTGCGCGAGCATAAAATTAAGTTCGATAAACTAGCCGAGCGACTGCGCACGGCCAATCTTAAGCTACAGCCTGATAAATGCGAGTTCTTGAGGAAGGAGGTTGGCTACCTGGGACATATCATCGGGAGAGACGGTGTGAAACCAGACCCCTCCAAGGTACGTGCGGTAAAAGAATTCCCTCGACCCAGTAATGCAAAGAATATAAAACAGTTCCTGGGACTCGCAGGATACTATCGCAGGTTTATTCCTAATTTTTCAAAAATTGCGCGATCTCTCACCGACCTCCTCAAGGACGAAGAATTCAATTGGAAGGAGGAGCAAGAGCAAGCCTTCGTCCAATTACGGGATGCCCTCTGCACCGAACCGGTCTTACAGTACCCTGATTTTACTAAGCCTTTCATTGTGACAACCGACGCATCAGGCTACGCGATTGGCGGTATACTGAGCCAGGGACCAATCGGTAAAGACGCTCCTATCGCATACACGTCCCGTCTATTAAACGATGCAGAGAAGAACTATTCTTCTATAGAGAAGGAATTGCTGGCAATCGTCTACTGCGCGAATCATTTCCGCCCATACCTCTATGGTAGGAAATTCTCACTCGTCACTGACCATAAACCATTGATATGGTTGCACTCCATCAAATACCCTACGTCTCGGTTAGTACGCTGGCGCCTGAAGCTAGCCGAATATGAATATGAGGTCATGTATAAGGCAGGTAAAACCAACGTCAATGCCGATGCCCTCTCAAAGAACCCTGCGGAAACCAACGCAAAAACAACGCGCGGGGATACGCGAGTTCTGCCGGTAACCCGACGTGCAACACCACCACGTCCCCAACGATCACCATATAATACAAGACAAAGGAAAGCTGAATCAACGTCGAAACGCGCCCCCACTCCTGAGATCACCAACGAAGACACGGAAAATGACGACAGCTCGGATTCAGACAGCTCAGAGGAATCACAGGACGATATCGATGAATCCCCCGAATTCGATCAATCAAAAATCTTCAGGATTATAAATATCCCCGACCGGACAACCTCGTCGTCTTCACTACCCAACAAGAAAAACCGATAAGATCAGGGGCCCAAGCCCTCGCGGAAAAGGAACTACTATCAATTAGAGACGCCCCTCTCGGGAGAGCGCGAGTAACCCCCGAAGGAAATCGCCAAATCATAACCCTGGTAGTGAAAGATAGAGTATCCGCGCTTATTGAGAAGGAAATAATCAAAGAGGCCATCTGATCTCTCCTAGACGTTATCACCGAACTTGGGTTGCGATCCGTCTCGCTCGCCAAGAGTGCTTGTGACAACATCCCCTGGGAAACTATACGTTCCCTTCTCTTGCGAATACTCGAAGACACTCAGGTTCAGGTATTCGCGTGTGCAAACGAAATAGTTATTCCCCCCGAAGGTGACCGACCGCGACTTATTACAGAGACCCACGGTTCGGCTGTAGGCGGACACAAGGGCGTCACCAAGACATATAACCGTTTAAAGAAACGCTATCACTGGGCTAGAATGAAGTCGGACGTTCAGAAATTCGTGCAAAACTGTCGACCTTGCCAATTGAAAACTCGTACGCATAAAAATTAAACAGCCGATGACACTAACTGATACCCCCGACTCTGCCTTCGACAAAATATCCATGGACATTATGGGCCCCCTGCCCACCACGCGATCTGACAACAAATACGTTCTAACTATACAAGACCTCCTGACAAAATATTCACTAGCTATTCCGCTACAGAACGCTGGTGCTATACAAGTAGCACACGCTTTCACCGAGGAATTCGTGTGTGTGTTCGGCGCACCCAAAGCCATCCTCACGGATCAAGGTACACATTTTCTACATAGTCTCATGCGGAGTATAGCCCGCAAATTCAGAATACAACATTACAAAACCACAGCATATAGACCACAAGCAAACGGGTCCATCGAGCGATCACACCAAGTCCTCTGGGAATATTTAAAGCAATACGTGGATAAGAACCATGAATGGGATGAATGCTTAAAATTAGCATCCTTTTCATATAACACCAGCGTTCATGAAGGAACCCGATACACCCCATTCGAATTGGTATTCGGTAAAACCGCTAGAGTACCGAAAATGATAATGTAAATGAACGGAACGAGAGCTACGCGGAATATTTGACTACTCTATTTAATCGAATTAAAGACGCTCAACAAAACGCACGAGAGCACTTAATCGCCGCGAAAATCAGGTCAAAAATGTATTACGATCGAAAGCTCTGTACGCGCAAATTTAAAATAAACGACGAAGTATACCTCCTCAAGGAACCTAAGAAAGGGAAACTCGGCGACCAATACGTAGGCCCGTATAAGATATTGGAAATATTAGGGAACCATAACGTCAAAATAGCCATTAGCGCGCATAAAACTAGGACAGTCCACCAGGACAAACTAAAACGCCTTCGCCACGCCCCAACCATCCCCCTCCACAACTAACCCAGACGAATATAACGACTACCCGGATGGAGGACCGGCCAGTTCAATCCCAACACCGCCATGATGAAGATCGTCGTAGCAACCCTGCTCTTTATAGCAACGCCCACCTTATGTATGGTAGGATACGATTGCGGAGGGCGAGGCCTGAACATAACTTCCCTCTCACTTCTGGACATAGGGGAGTGCCAAATCGACGACATAGAACCACAAAAGGAAGAGGCCTACATACAATTACTTCAACTAAGTGAATTTGATCACACGCACGCCATCAAATGCAAAATCGAAATTGATAGTCATATACTACTGCGGGATGCATTCACACGTATCCGTAGTACACAACAGGAAACGAGACTATATACGCGAAATATCCGCAGAAAGCTGCAAGAAGTTACATGATACCGGAACCATATTCCTGGGGAATAATGCACTTATCACCGGAGTCAAGATCAACTCAACCTCCTCACACGGTCTAACCTACGCAGGAACCATAGGAGTAGACGGCAGCTGTAAGGGTACGCAGTTCAACGACCCCTACAGTACATGGGACGACGTAGTAGTACAAGCCTCCGTAAGGATAACTACACGAGAACTGACTCTCCCTATTAAATACGCCAACAATGAAATCATTCTACCTCTTAGAGCACGATGCCGCGCAACGACCGGGGAATGCAACGACGCGGATGAAACCACGACCTATTGGAATGTGCTACCGCGAGACAACTGCCAGTTCAGTCGGTATGACGTACTCTACGAAGGTCCGGCTTACCGACTAATACCTGCAATCGTAAGAGGCGACTCACCCATAGTATACACGGTAATCACGCAGGACACGACCTTTGCGCTGGCGCGCACACCGCGAGAAGAAAGTATATGCGGATATAAAATCATTCAAACCGAACACCCAAAACTCTACATTCACGACACACAACCAGGACGAGTATTCCGGACCCGTGCCAAAACATCTATCGATAACCTAGATATCTTCTCCTACGTAAATTCTAAGTTCATTTACGTAGAAAAACACCTTGAAACTCAGCTAACTCAGCTATACCGAGACATCATGGAGCAAAAATGCGTGCTGGAGAGGCAGGTACTACAAAACGCACTCACCCTCGCGAGCGTAGCCCCAGACGAAATGGCACATGGGATAATGAAATCACCAGGCTACACCGCCATTATCTCAGGGGAAGTGATTCACCTCATCAAATGCGTTCCCGTGGAATGCCGAATCAGACATACCGAAGCCTGTTACAACGAACTCTCCGTCACATACCAAAACAAGTCCCTGTTCCTACAGCCAAGATCAAAAATACTCACCAAAACAGGAACTCCGAGGGACTGCAACGAACTGCTGCCAGTGATGTATAAAATACTAAACACCTGGTATAAACTCTCGCCAAAGCCATCGGAAACAACTATCCAAACAAATTAGCACATTCCTAGCAAATTTCTTTTCTTTCGACTGCGACAAGTGTACGTCGGCCTATATTAATTTTTATAATAGATTTAAGACGGCAAGGTGTAAATTATTATTCCCTACCCGATCCCATTAAGGTCTTCGTGGACGGCACGATCCCCACCAGCTTTACCGTGCGAGATTTCCCATAATCAGCAAACAATCGGTAAGACTCTCGAATCAACAACCACCATCAGTCGGTAAATAGTTCATCTGTAACATCGCGACTAACCGGTAACTAGCCGACAGGGAAATTTTTACGCGTACGTGCCCATCGGTCCGTCCCGCAGGTAGAAGTCCATGGTCCAGATACCCTAGCCGATGAGTAATCCCTAGGAGCCGAGCTCCTAAAATAACGGCACTGTCCAGCGCATAGTCCGAGCACTCGAAAGAGCCGCGACCCCGCCGGGACGTAACAATATATATATGTAACACAAAGTAATAATTCAAATAAACTTTTGTATGTTAGATTGCTAATAAATACGTCAGATTTTTAATTCGTGGGAAATTAGGGCGTACCGTGCCTGTCATATTAGATATGGAATTAGTTCAATATATTGAACTAATTTTGAAGCATCGAAAGGATGCAAATGTTCCTGAAAAAAATCCATATGTGTTCGGCATACCTAGTAATACTAAACGTTATTTTAAATATTTAAGAGCATGTGTCCTTATGCGATATTTTTCTGAAAAATGTGATGCACAAATACCACATTCATTAAGAGGCACTGAATTACGCAAACATATTGCTACAACATGCATTACGTTGAATTTATCTGAAAATGAAGTGGATGATTTGGCTAACTTTATGGGACATCATGAAAAAATTCATAAACGTCACTACCGGCAGTCAATACCAGCACTAGAGATTATCCGTATGACAAAATTTCTTGAAGCAGCGTTAGGTGAAAATGTGCAACAGCAATCCAATAATAGCGATTCAGGTATTATGTACTATACTACTTTTGTTATTTTATATGATATTTCAAAGTTATATATATATATATTTACATAAGTTTTTTATAACAGATATTAACTATTCTTTTTTAATTTCTAAAATTATCTTTTAATTTCTGTATTTTACTTTTTTATTATATATAGTTAATCAGAAAACAAAATCAAATGCATTTATAAATTAGTTTACAAAAGCTCAATATGCTATAACTATGGATATATATGAAATGGAACAAAATAACAATGAATACAACAATAAAATATTTCAGTCTTAATTTGGATCTTCTTCATTCATCAAAGTATGAATATGTTAAGTATGATATACTGAAGAAAATCTAAATAGAGACTGAGACGTTTCATATTGTTGCATTTATTGCTGCTTCGCTTAATTTTTACGTATCTACATCTATGTAGCACATATTAGTCTTATAATGAATTCGGCATACATGCACTAACTGATCTGATCTAGTGCTGTTTCGACATGGTGCGAGCAGAACTGTGTCCGTGCAGTATCAAACTGCACTGTCAGAAAAGTCAGTGCAACATTTTTTGCTCTCGTACAGTTTTTTTTTCATTTCCGAATATAAATTCGTCATTAAAGCATTTTTCATTTGCTGAATACAACAATATGAATGCATTAGAACTGTGAGCACAAACCGAATATGTGATATTGAAAATATTCATTCGCACTCAGTGAGCACTAGTACACTGTCCGTCATTAATTCAGATATGTTACATATCCTATATAAATTCACTCGGGGAATGGAACGAATTAATGATGAGCAGTGTACAAGCGGTCGAATTCGCTATTAGTTTCATGAATCGATTTATATATATTTATATAACAATTATCGCAGTATTATATTATTATTAATAGAAGAGGAAGGTACAAGAACAGATACATCGAATGAAGCATCGGACAGCGAAACATGTATGATAAATTCACGTGAGCCTCTTTCAGTACAATCTGGAAAAAACAAATTTTCTAAAATTTGCATAACAAATAAACAACAAAAATCTATAAAAAGAAAAATTAAGCATCAAAATCATGCAATTACATATAACGACAATGATGAAAATTATTCTCCAAACATAAAAAAACGTCGCAGTAGTAAGTTTATTTTCTTTTCTATTTTACACAGCTTTCATAATCTATAAAAGATTGTATACTCTTAAATTGTATACTCTTAAATATTATTTAGTTTTACTCTTACATAAACAATGTCAAAGCATATATTATTATAAGTTCTAATGTGTAATGTAGATTGATACAATTTTAATACATTTTAATAAACATATTTTGATATATATATTTTGATATATATAATAAATATATTTTTATAATAAATAAATTTTTTATTTAAAAAATGATAATGAACAATAGTCTATATTAGCTAAATTTAAATTATTTAAATTATTCATATTTTTTATTAATGTATTTGTAACGGGCTTATTTCCGCGGATAACGGCAGTCGTGGTGATCGGGTTCGATTAGGCAGGCGTCGAAATAAGTGTAACGCGGGGTTCGGTTAATAAAATAACAAAAGAAAATATATTTAAAAAAAATAGAGTTTGTACAGGTACAGTTGCGTGCGTGTGCGAGTAATTATCGCAAAAGAAACTCGGCGCGTATATATAATTGCGTTCGTGTTGATATCGCAAGAACTCGACGCGTTCGAGATATGCCGCGGGCGTTCGTTCGTGGGCTCGCGGCTCGTGTTGGAAATGCGCTAATAATTGCAACGTGTTTTAGCGTGGTTGCAATCGGTGCTTATGCTTGATGTTGCACGGTCGGATGCACCACGAGTTCGCGCAGCGGGTTGTGAAGACCGGGTGCTGATGCAATGCAGCGTTCGCGAGTAATAAAGAGTTTAAATCGATCTCAGCTGTTTAATCGTCGGTCGATGGATGCGTGACGTCACGGCGCGTGCCGGCGTTTTTCGACCGCTTTTTTGTACGATGCGATATTGCTCGTAAAACCACGTATTTTCGTGGAAATGAAACGATGGGATTTCCCTTCGGGAAGACCGTGCCAGCGAGAACGTCCCGCCGGGGGTAGCTCTCCTCTCTACCTCCGGATGCACTGGTCGGACAGGTGACGGAAGCTGAATTCGTGCGTCTGCCGGGAACTCCCGGAGAGATCGGGGAACGCCCCAATTTCTGGATGCACTTTTAGAAAGGATTGCGCCTATCTTCGCGAATCCTGAGAATTCCCAGGTGTGGCGGGGTACTCCCCACCGCTGATTTCGCTGCTTTTGGCGTCTTATTTGAGTTTGCTCTGGCGACTTGTGCGCTGGAGAAACTCGGAAAAGAGTCACTTTTCTTCGCTCGTCAGGCCCTTTTTATACGGGACTAATTAGCCCGTGCCGGCGTAAAACAACGTTACCCCCGTCGAGCGGCCGCAAAACGTGACGGCTCCGTTCGTGGCGCGCGGTGAAGCCGGGCGCGAGGGGACTTAACCCGATCGTTTGGGTTTCGTCGGCCGTCTTCGGCGCGCTTCGTTATTTCGAAGCTCAAACGTACGGTTTGTTCGTTAATGTTTAAAAAATGTGGCGCTCAGCGCCCTGCCCTTGCCCGGCGGTTCTTATGCCGGGCGGCAGCTTCCAGCGATCGCCTGCTGGGGATCAGGGGTGCATGGATGCATCGTTATATATTATTTTTTAATTTTTAGGAATATTTTTTAGGAATATTTTAAAGTAAAACATTAGTATATATTATAAATAAATATTTCAAAACATTAGTATATATTATAAATAAATAAAAGTTTATATTATAAATTCGGGTGAACTGTTTCTGTATGTTTAGTAGTATAATCTTATTAATTGTAATATTTAATTTATTTTGTAGCACCCCATATGGTCTAACAAAAAGAAGACGTTAGACAGAAGAAGAACGTACTGCAGTAATTAAAGAATTTTCAGAGGAAATTAATTCTTCACAATTGCCATCTAACAAAAAAATTTCTTATGTAAAGGAAAAAAATAAATACTTAATCAATCGATCTGTTGCGCAAATTAAAACAAAACTTCATAATTATATATCTGGCAAAATTAAACGATATTAAATGCACAAATGTTCACTCAAAAATATTTTAATAATTTATTCAGAAACAATATATGAATTATTTTTGTTTAATGTTTAAGCTGTTAGCAATCACAAAAACATTGTTTTTATTTTCTGCAAAAAAAAGGATTATCTAATTTTAGTTCAACACAATCAACAAAACTTTACGTTTTCTTGCGCGAATCTCATAAAAAAGAAAATGAGAAAATATAGCAAAATACGTAATATAGTACAAAGTCATATATTTTGTTAAATATATATTAAATGCTTATGATTACACGTGCAATGCATATGCCATATATACTATTATATAAGTATTACATACATATATACTTATATGTATACACTGTTATATATAAAAAATATTTTGAATTATTTTAAATGAAAATAAAGAATGATACTGTTTGTGCGACTACACATAAATTGCATATTTTTACAATTCCTATTATACATATATTTATTATTTATCCTTCTGTATTTCTGTTTCTCTATTATTATTATACAAAAAATAATACACCATTACACTTTTCACATATAATATGATCCAATCGACATATAAACGTACATATAAAATAAAATAATTCTTCAATGATGCAGCTTTCCTCAATAAATTTTTAAAGATAAAACTTAGCCAAAATTTTCTTAGACAGATTTCATCAAGCATCTCATGTAAAGCGTAATTGATTGTGTGCGTGCGAGTTGTTCGTCTCGAAAAAGGAACTTAATTCCTCGAAATTGTCGCGGTGTGCGGGTATCGCACGATTCTAAGTAACGAGATCTGAGGTCAGGAAATTCCTGGCAAATATTGCGGCTATCGAAGGAGGCGCGGTGCGGGACTGTCGCCCGGTCTTCCTTATTGCCTTGAGACCGAGAAAATAATTAATCCTTCTCACGCTGTCGAAGGTATCGGGGGTGGCACGACATTGTCGCATCGCCCCGATTGCCAGAAATATTTAAGTTGCGAGCGTCGCAGAACAAGGCGGAAAAAAATCTCCGACCGCCGCCGGCTATCGAACTTCGCCGGTATCGTCCGCCAATCGTATGCGAGATCTCTCCTCGCGGAATTAATATCTTTTCGCTTATTGCGTAACTAATCGGCCGTCTTATTTCTGGGTTGTCGACTTCGAGCACGCTCGGAGGAAATTGCGAGATACGCAGCTAATTAGTAAGATCTCCGCGAGGCTGTCGAAGCTGCGAAGGATAGGCAGGTATTATCGCACTCTCTCTCTCTCGCGTATGATACGACCGTTATCGAGAATTCGAATTATCAAGGTTCTGTATAGAAATTATTGTTCTCAGGAGCTTCGACTTCCGGAAGCTTCCGTAATAGACGCTCTTTGGTAGACCGCCTTAGAATATCGCGCGTTTTCCTAGCGTTCGAGAATTATTGTCAGTTCATGTCCAATACATTATTTCGGTTTCCATTTTGTATCGAACTCTAATTTTTTGTTAATCACTTCTCTTATTATTTTCTCTCTTAATAAATCTGTTATTTATTTTTATTAAATCTCGCGTTCTTTATTTGACTGGCGATCGTCCGTAATTTCTGTGTTCGTCTTTGTCTGTTAATTTAGTAAGCTCGCTCAATCAATTCACTTTTTCTTCCAAACCCCGCCCCTCTACCGTTAGGCGAGCTAGCCAGCCCGTGGCGAAGCGGACTGTCGTATTCTTTCGCGCTTTTCGAAGAATTTGTGAAAACTGGTACGTGAGAGACCGTACCTGGCGCCCAGTTCTGAGGTAACGAGACGGCCTTCGCTCCGCCGCGGCTCGCGCGTGGACACCCTCCATCCCCGTCCCGCCGATCGCGAGTATATAAAACCCTTGTGTTTTTGACGGCGCTTCCGCTCCCCCGCGAGAATAAAAATTTGAATTGAAAAAGCGTCGCAAAAATTTGGTATCAATTATAAAATTAACTACGAAATATTATCAAAAACGAAATATTATTAAAGACTTGCAAATTTGAGCAAATTTTTATGACTATTAAGTGGATTCGAAAAACGGGTTCAAAAATAATTAAAGAATGTATCAATTGCATTTGTGTTATTTATATAAATGTTTAGAGATTTAAGCAATATATTTGCAATATAGTTTTACAATTTATAATTATTTTGATGTAAATATACATCTACGAGGTAGCATATTATAAATATCATTGAAAATTTATTTCTGTACAAATTAAGAATATTGACATTATCAATGATTTTATAAATACTTATAGTGTAATTCATTAAATTATTAAAATAATTAAAAGCATTAATTAATTCCAACAATAATTATGTCACCGTCGGCGCCTCTGTTTAATTCCCGTTGACAAGGACGTCTTTATGCTTGGAGATTTGCATGAATCAACATTTTCAAGTTCCTGAAACAAACAAAGAAGACACAAGCTAAATACCTACATACATTTGAAACATCCGTTATATTGTAAAATTAGACTTGTTAATATTTAGTCATACATTAAAACTAAGCACACAAAATTATTCACGATACATTAAAATCTAACAGAGTCTGTTTAAAATTAACATTAATTAATAATTAATTATTACTAGTTATTAATTGTTCATTAAAAGATTAATAATTGTCATTCTAATTTAATTATTATGATTTCATTATATACCACTGTGCTAATTACAATATATAACATTCCAGTAATGTTAAAATGGGATTATAATATTATAAATTAACATAATTAACTCAAAACAATGAGTAAACGCACATGACAATTTAATTAGAAGCCTTAAGATTAAAAATATTAATTTAGTCTTTAAATGATGATTAAAGAAAATGAAATTTACTATCATATACAAAACACCTTAATATATATTAAACGCAGATATGTATGCAATTAAATTAGAAGTCACATGTATACATTCATTTAAAATTTTCTAATTAGACATAAGTTTGCGTATTTGTACTCATCTGATTATTAGCAATCCCACCAGTAAACATGTATCGAGCCTCAAATCTGACACCTGAAACAAAGCAGCAACTTGTAAATGTAATGACACCAGACAGACAGACATTTAACACACTTCTCAGTAAGAACATCATCTGAAAAACCAGAGAAAGAATTAATAATATATTATAACAATATTGAGTCAATTATAGCAAATTAATATCACATTTATATATATACATATATATTTCTTTTAAACCTGACATATATATACGCATATAGAAGGCTAACTTTATTCCGATTTTATAATTAATCATGACTAATTATTAATAAATAAACATTTCTCTGGATTAAACATAACATTAATACAACATAACATTAATAACAACACATAAAACTGTGCAATTAATAGTAATAATGAATGAACACAGTATACCACATCAATTAAGATTTTAATCTCGCTACATATATTTTCATGCTGTGCAACACTATGTATAAGTGTGACATGATAATATATATATTTTCAAGTGGACTATCAGCCCAGCTAAATAATTAGACACCTGGCTGTCCAATAAAATAAATATTTACAGGTGCTGAAAATTACACCTGAGACAAACATAAAGTCTGGCTTTGCAATTCACATTTTCACATTGTATATCGCAGTATATGGAAATATTACGTTATACCGTACATTTTCAGATATATTATCAGCTCAACTAAGAGATAAAATGCACGATTTTCCAGCAAAACAATTGTTTTCATGAGCTGACAATTGCACCTGAGATTGAAGTGTACATACATGTATATATGAATGTATATATCAATATTATCAAAGAACAATCACTATTCAGAGTTGAAAACAGACTATATTAAACAAGACTATATTAAACAGTAGAATGCACAGGTCAGTCAAAATTACACATTTATGTACATTATTGATATCTGTCACTCACATAATCTCCTAACCTGCCTATACTTTTCCTCGTTTGAAATGCACCGATATGACACAGGATGCGTTCCTTTTGGACGCTTACACGCTTAAAGGTGCCTTTTCATGCTGACGCCCATTTTCAGCGTCAAAAGATATCACGTGACCAAAAATAAAAATACCAATTCATTAATTTTGATCACGTGATCTGTTTTGACGCCTTAAAGCGCTTATAAGTATTGCTTATCATAGACTTATTGTATATAGACCTGATTTGGTAAAAGAGATGTCTCAAAAAATAAAAAGAAATAACATGCTTTGAGACCTCTTCTGTCCTTGTCTCTCAGTACCTCTTCATTCGCTCTATTCCTACTCTTTTTATACTGTATATATTCTACCAATCAACGCGGTTCGTTTTTTTGCTCTTTCTCTTTTAGAAAAGGATAGAACAGTGTTTAAAGCACAGACATCTATACTATACTAGACCGCTAACTCCCACTGTTCTTATACATAAAATTGGTTCCTAAAAACTATGTAATTCGATGGTCGCGCATGCAAAACATTGGTAGAAAATATAATATGGCGGCATGTATATGTGACACACATACTATGACATACACACATTTATGACATACACACACACACACACATAAAAAGTGACAGTGTGTCTACCAACGTACGCATGCGTGAGGGTGCTTTCCCATACAGCGTCCCATGATGCGTACGCGCGTACTGCTGCGTACCTTGCGTATTCTAGTAATATGCCAGAACTTATGCCATTTAAAAAATGCCCTTTCATGAAGCGTATTTCGTTAAATTTTGCGTAAAGTGTAACAAATTTAACCAATAAAGATTAGGACTTTCTGTTATAGAACACAGCAGAAAGACTAAAATCGATTTTCTATTGGTTATTATTATTTAGGCGTATTGCTAAATACGCGCCATGTGAATTAGGTACCTGGTACTTATCGTAAAATATGCGTAATCATACGGTTAGGTTATAGAAATAATGTACGGTGAAGTAAATGGATGAAGTGCAGCATGTATAAATAAAAAGTATGTAAATAATAAATAATAATAAATAAATAAAATAAATAAATAAATAAATAAAAATAATATCTTAACAGGTTTCACACAAATAGTTCCGCGATTAAATACTCAAAAGTGCTAATAATAACAATTATTAATTTTATTGACTAATTAAAAATAAAATATTCTAATTTTTATTACTTTAATCTTTATTAGATAAATATATTTTTAAAGAAAACTCGTTTTTCAGTAGTTCATGGAATGACCCTTGAATATGGATTTCAATCTTGTGTTAGCAATTATTGGTATACAATTGCAAAGATGGAGAAAGTTATATTGTGCAAGCGGTGAATTACACCTAAATTGAATGGATAATTTTTATTTTATATAAAATTTATTACAATTTTTTTTTACACGAATTTGGTTCATTTTAAAATTATGCAAATCGTGTAAATATGTCAATACGCCTATGCGACTTTCGGCAGCTTACGCAAAAAATTAAATTCAGCGTATCGGTATTACTAACTAGGCGGTTAAATAACTAGGCGGATTTGCGTATAATAGCTGAGACGATTTGATTGGTTGACACGGTTTAGCGCAAGTTACGCTTATGCAACTTACGCCGCATGAAAAAGCACCTTGAGAATTTAGTACATAAATTTTAGAGACATGTATTTGACACGAGTTAGCGGTCTAGTAATATACAGGGTGAGGCAAAAGTATGGAAACTCCTGAATAAGTTTTGAGGAAGGCATTTTATGAAAAAATGTTAAATACAAAAGTTTTAGGAAATTTCTCTGGCTTTTCAATGGTGACCTTGGATTTGACCTTGACCATAACCTTGAAGGTCATATGAAGATCAAGTCCATTTTTTTAAATAGGAACCCCCATTTTTCATCGTAGATTCAGAAAGAGCGGAAAATTTTACATCGGAATATGACCTTGACCATGACCTTGAAGGTCATATCGAGGTCACGGCCATTTTTTCAAAAAACGAAGACGTCTATTTATACATTTGGAAAGTTTTAAGGTAAATGTCACGTTAAGCTCCCCCCCCCACAAACGAGAGGGAGATATGTTTTCCTATGTATTTTGACATGCTGATTTCAAATCCGGAGCAATTTTTTGGCACTGTTCAGTAGGGTCCGAGAAAAACGTAAAAAATACCAAAAAAATTGTATGTAAGTGAGTTCGTTAGCCAGGAATGCCTGTTATCACCGGACACCGCGTGAAGGTGAACTCTTGTCCAGCGTGTGTGTGTGTGTGTGTGTGTGTGTGTGTGTGTGTGTGTGTGTGTGTGTGTGTGTGTGTGAAAATGCGATCGTTTCCGGTCTGAAGCTTTCAAACCCACCACGTGGCGTGATCGATGCCTTTAAGGACACTCTTAAGGCAAGTGTTCAAAGTGTCCTCCATCGACTATTTGGCAGCGCCCTAGTCGAATATAAAAATTCTCAATAGCACTGAACACCATTTCAGGCGGTATTTGTGTGCAAACATCTACGATTCGCTGTCTCAATTCTGCTAAATCACGAGGTTGTGAAAACTTTACTTTTTATGTAACCCCAAAGAAAAAAGTCAGGTGGAGCCAGGTCAGGGGACCTTGCTGGCCATTCGATTGTTCCTCTCCGACCTATCCACCGATTCGGGAATGTAACATTCAAGTAATCTCTTACAATATTTCGATAATGCGGTGGTGCACCGTCTTGTTGGAACCAAACCTCATTAAAATCATCGCCAGTTATTTCTTGATTAGCTGGAACGATATCGTTTATGAGCAAATGGAGATATTTTTCCATCCAAATTGCCTTGTATGAAAAAAGGCCCAATTATTCGATCTCTAATTAAGCCTGTCCATACATTCAACTTTTGTGGTGTTTGTGTATGAACTTCAAGTAGCCAATGAGGATTTTCATCGCTCCAATACCTGAAATTATGACGATTAATTTCCCCATTAAGTTGAAATGTGGATTCATCTGTAAAAGCGATAAGGTACAGAAAATTAGGATCCTGATGAATTCTATCCATCATAATTTCACAAAATTGCACCCGACGGTCAAAATTATCTTCATTTAACTCTTGGTGAAGATGAATTTTGTAAGGATGAAAATTTACGTGTTTTAAATTCCTAAGAACTGAACGTTGGCTCAGGTTCCTTGGCATACTAAATTGACATGTAATACAAGGGCCTTCTAGGAATTGAGACAAGTGGTTATCTATTGGTACTTTGGTCATTGGCGAAGTGCGAAGGAGTTCTAAAATTTATTTTCATGATAATTGCATAGTCCTCCGAAAAGCAGAGTAACAGTTCTTGTCAGGGTACCATAGTTAGTGAAGAATACGACACAGTAATTTTTGTAAGGTCCCTTTTGGGTTAATAAAAGATCACTTCAGTGTGACATTTTCTGTTTCCTTACTACTGTCTCTGGTAGTTTACTTTCAAATGGCTTCTCTAACAGAGCAAGAAAGAATTTCTCTTTTAATGATGAGAGGTTGGGGGGACAGGCAGAGATCGTACAACGAAGTTGTGGATTTATTTAATGCGACGTTCCGCGTTGGCGAAGCAGGTATTTCTAAGGGAACTGTTTCTAAAACTATTCGGCGATTTAAAGAAACTGGAAGTAATAAAAGTCGCCCAAAACCTGGACGGCCGAAATCCGAAACAAACGAAGAACATCAATTTGAAGTAGCCCTATCATTCGTTGAAAATCGTAGATTATCTACTAGAAATGGAGCTCAACAGCTTGGAATGAGCCAACGTTCAGTTCTTAGGAATTTAAAACCCGTAAAATTTCATCCTTACAAAATTCATCTTCACCAAGAGTTAAATGAAGATAATTTTGACCGTCGGGTGCAATTTTGTGAAATTATGATGGATAGAATTCATCAGGATCCTAATTTTCTGTACCTTATCGCTTTTACAGATGAATCCACATTTCAACTTAATGGGGAAATTAATCGTCATAATTTCAGGTATTGGAGCGATGAAAATCCTCATTGGCTACTTGAAGTTCATACACAAACACCACAAAAGTTGAATGTATGGACAGGCTTAATTAGAGATCGAATAATTGGGCCTTTTTTCATACAAGGCAATTTGGATGGAAAAATATCTGGATTTGCTCATAAACGACATCATTCCAGCTATACAAGAAATAACTGGCGATGATTTTAATGAGGTTTGGTTCCAACAAGACGGTGCACCACCGCATTATCGAAATATTGTAAGAGATTACTTGAATGTTACATTCCCGAATCGGTGGATAAGTTGTGACCGGACGACGGAGAGATTTGACCTGAATACAGGGTTCGGATCCTACCTTGACCGGTACAATCCTCACGGTCGCCAGTTCGTTTAGCCTCCAACGAACAAGGGTGAGCGGACACGGCAGCCTGTTCCTAGTCCGATGTCCTGGTGTGGAGATGCACTGGTATGCCGGAGCCCTGGGATGAGCGCCACTGCGGGTCACGGCCACCTTAACTACGCACTCGCACTGTTTACGGTAGCGTGAAAAAACCCAGCTACCTCACACCACTGCGCGCTCGCCGCGTACGGCCTTTGACAATAGCCGCGGCGTAACACTACGCGGTGTCGGGTTTCGCGCCGGCGCTCGCGCTCGACGCGTGATCCGTCGAATTCCGTTACCTACGCGCTTCGCTCGCGAATCTGCCTCGCTTTGCTGCGCGCGCTCAATTCACCTTTCGCCTCTTTTGTTTCAGGATATCTCCAGGTACCGGCCGGAACAACCCGCGAAGCCGTCGAGAGACCCACGGGTGAAACTGGACGCCCTGCTCTAGAGAAATCGCGAAGAGGCCTTCGTCGGCGAATCGTCTTCTCCCGGATCTGGAATCTCTGGATCGCCTCGTCCGTTCTCCAACGCTGTAGCGGGATCGGGATCGAGGAAGAGAGTCACACTCGCGAAAAATCGAGACTTTCGATATAAAAAATTATTTATTAAAATAAATAATATATATTAATATATTTATCGTCGATATTCGCTCGGACGCGTGACGCGTTGAATCGACGTACGCACAAGTCACGTCGTTCGACGGTTGTTTAACGTCGCGAGATTTATTCGCGCGCACTACCGCTTGATTAGCGATCGCGAATTACGATACTAATTATCGCGGATCTTCATTAACGCACTCTCTAAAGACACGACGGACTTAGCTTTCCTTTTAGTTCGGTATTCGCTAGCTCGGAGCTATCCCGGGGAAAGAGCCCTGAGCTCTCTCTGCAACGGCTAATATAGCCTTCCCACTCTCGCGCGGCGTTTCGCCCCACCGGGCGCTGGCCCCGCCCATCGCACCGCGCGCTGGAAATTCTAAGTCCCGCCGGGTGCGAAATTTTTCGAAGTCAGTATTTCGAAAAACGCTCTCGGATCTGCGCGTTTCGCGAGGTCCGCCATCGATTACGACGATAAAAATTTTTCGAAAATTTTCGATTTCGAGAAAAATATTTTGCGCGCCGACCTTTCACGTCTGGACACGCCGAAAAACGAAATAAAAATTTTTCGAAAATTTTTGATCAAAATTTTCGATTTCGAAAAAAATATTTTGCGCGCCGACATTTCACGCCTGAACGCGCCGAAAAACGAAATAAAAAATTTTTGGTGAAATTTGACACCACTCGCGAAAGAATCCGATTTCGGAAAAATTACTTCGCGCGCCGACATTTCGCATCTGGACACGCCGAAAAACAAAATAAAAAATTTTGGTGAAATTTGACACCACTCCCGAAAAATTCCGATTTCGGAAAAAATATCTCGCGCGCCGACGTTTCGCGTCTGGACACGCCGAAAAACAAAATAAAATTTTTCGGTGTAATTCGACACCGCTCGCTGCACTCGGTGCACCGTGTGCCCTCGCGCTCGCTACTAACTATACTCTCGCCGGAAAACGTATACATAACGCGTCTCGGCGAATACCTAAATAAAATACACGCTTATCCGCTCGCAGCGGGTCTAACTATGCTTAACTTATTTACATCACCCTACGGGCTATCTGCACTTTCGAGTGCAACAGGCTGGAGTCGCCCGCGCGCATCGCGCTTCGACGGGAAGCCTCCCCGCGCGTTCTCCGGTCGGTTTTTGGGGAAAACCGGAAGTGCACTTTTTCGGAGCAAAATTGCACTTTTTCCGGAAGTGACTGATTTCGACTCCAAGAGGTCCGAAACGGATTTCCCGCTTGGTCCGGGGTCGAAATTCCCACGGGGTCTCGAAACCGGAAGTGAGAATTTTTCCGTCCGAAACGGTCTAGTGACGCGTCGAAACACGTTCCGCGCCAAGTCCGAGTCGTCTGCGATCTCGGGATCGGAAAATGAAAAACAAAAATTATTTCCGCGGGTACCGTCTCTAGGGGCCGCGAAATGGATTTCCCGCCGGGTCCGGTGCCGGTATTCCATCGGCGAGATAAAAAGAAAAAAAAATAATTAATATCGCGGAAAACATCTCCGCGTGCCGCGGGTCGTATCTCCCGCTCGTTCCGAACGCGTCGCTCGCTCGGGAAAAGGCGGAACTAACCGCAAAGTGATTGCGCGTGTGAGCGCTCGTCGCGACTTGTGACGGCCTACTAGCGCGTCAACGCGAAATAATATTATTATCGTCGGGAACGCAGTCCGCGACTCGTCGTGTATCCCGCACTGCTGTGCGATCGCAGGAAATGCTTATATCTAACGATAAAATACACGCGACACCTTATATATACAATGTACGCGCTTTTATTATATACAGAGTCTTTTCTCTTGTTTCCCGGAATTACTTCCAGGATGAGCAGCCTGGTCGAGCGCCGTCGTCCTCGTTCGTCGCCCTCCTCAGCCGCATTACTGGGATTCGGTTGCCCTCCCGGTCGGTTTGGTACGCGACCGTCTCGGTCACCATCCTCGTCGGCGATCCTGGAACCGACGATGTCCTTGAATCGCCTCTCTCGGGGGCCGGTAAGCCCTCCGGTCTCAAGGTCGGAGAGGAACAATCAATTGGCCAGCAAGGTCCCCTCACCTGGCTCCACCTGACTTTTTTCTTTGGGATTACATAAAAAGTAAAGTTTTCATAACCCAACCTCGTGATTTAGCAGAATTGAGACAGCGAATCGTAGATGTTTGCACACAAATACCGCCTGAAATGGTGTTCAGTGCTATTGAGAATTTTTATATTCGACTAGGGCGCTGCCAAATAGTCGATGGAGAACACTTTGAACATTTGCCTTAAGAGTGTCCTTAAAGGCATCGATCACGCCACGTGGTGGGTTTGAAAGCTTCAGACCGGAAACGATCGCATTTTCACACACACACACACACACACACACACACACACACACACACACACACACACACACACACACACACACACACACACACACACGCTGGACAAGAGTTCACCTTTACGCGGTATCCGGTGATAACAGGCATTCCTGGCTAACGAACTCACTTACATACAATTTTTTGGTATTTTTTACGTTTTTCTCGGAACCTACTGAACAGTGTCAAAAAATTGCTCCGGATTTGAAATCAGCATGTCAAAATACATAGGAAAACATATTTCCCTCTCGTTTGTGGAGGGGGAGGGCTTAACGTGACATTTACCTTAAAACTTTCCAAATGTACGATAAAAATAGACGTTCTCGTTTTTTGAAAAAATGGCCGTGACCTCGATATGACCTTCAAGGTCATGGTCAAGGTCATATTCCGATGTAAAATTTTCCGCTCTTTCTGAATCTACGATGAAAAATGGGGGTTCCTGTTTTAAAAAATGGACTTGACCTTCATATGACCTTCAAGGTCACGGTCAAGGTCAAATCCAAGGTCACCATTGAAAAGCCAGAGAAATTTCCTAAAACTTTTGTATTTAACATTTTTTCGTAAAATGCCTTCCTCAAAACTTATTCAGGGGTTTCCATACTTTTGCCTCACCCTGTATAGAAGTCTGTGATTCAAAGCAGTCTATCTCTTTTTATTTCTGAGACGCCGCTACACAAAGGAAAGATAGGGAATCAGCGGTCTATATATAATAAGTTTATGTTGCTGTCTATGTACGCTGTTCTCTTTGGAGTTATAAGCGGTTTATAACTCTAAGGCCTGATTGCATCAACAATATTTTAGCTTTAAACGAACTTAAATATGTCTGTCTTTA
The DNA here is from genome assembly GCF_003227725.1 of Camponotus floridanus. Classification (NCBI taxonomy): domain Eukaryota; kingdom Metazoa; phylum Arthropoda; class Insecta; order Hymenoptera; family Formicidae; genus Camponotus; species Camponotus floridanus. The sequence continues at coordinate 153,298 of NW_020229363.1, forward strand.
TTTATTTAGAAAGATAAGATAAAGATAGACATATGTATGTTTAAGTCTTGCTTAAATCTAAAATAACGTTAGTGCAATCAGGTCTAAAGGGAACAGCGTAAGGCCTCCTCCACATCATAAAATCGTAAGCCGTAAGAAATTAACCAATCACAGTTAAATTTAGAGAAGAAGAATCAAATCAGATTGATTAATTTTTACGACTTACGATTTTACGACTCTATTGTACAAGAGACCTAAGTAAGAGACCTAAGTAACTTATAAGCGCTTTATGCGGCGTCTACAATGAGATTTTTAGGCGTAAAACTTAAGAAATTGACCAATCACAATCGAGTATTCTCTTCATACTTGACTGTGATTGGTCAATTTCTTAAGTCTTACGCCTTAAAATCTCATTGTAGACGCCGCATTAAGAACCGTCTACAATACATGTCGTAAGTCGAATGTCGAACGTCGTAAGTAATTTGATTGGATTATTCTTTTCTAAATTTAACTGTGATTGGTCGATTTGTTTACGACTTGCGACATACGACTCTATATAGAACAGGCCTAACCAATGATGTTTGATATTCTTCTCTAAGGTCAACTGTGATTGAATAATTTCTTGCAGCCTACAACTTACAACGCCTATTGTAGACGGCCCTTTAAAGCGTAGTCTACAATGAGACCTTAAGACGTAACACTTAAGAAGTTAATCAATCACAATTGAGTTTAGAAAAGAATCATGAATATGATCGATTAATTTCTTAAGTCTTACGTTTTAAGGTTCCATTATAGACTACACTAAGGTGCGAATTCACGCTGATATATATAGTATTCCTGTATTGCCAGTTCTGTAGGAGGAACGAACGAAAACATTACAGTGCAGACGATAGCCTCTTGCAAGGTTATCCGACGGTAGCATGCCATATATATGCCATATATATATTTGACGCATGCGCAAAGTGCCGTCGGATAACCGTGCGAGAGAGAAGCTATCGTCTGCACCGTAATGTTTTCGCTCATTCCTCCTACAGAACTGGCAATATAGGAGTACTATATATATGATGTCGATACTCGACGCTCATTTCTGGCGTCAAAACAGATCACGTGATCAAAATTAATGAATTGGTATTTTTATTTTTGGTCACGTGATATCTTTTGACGCTGAAAATGGGCGTCAGCATGAAAAGGCACCTTTAAGCGTGTAAGCGTCCAAAAGGAACGCATCCTGTGTCATATCGGTGCATTTCAAACGAGGAAAAGTATAGGCAGGTTAGGAGATTATGTGAGTGACAGATATCAATAATGTACATAAATGTGTAATTTTGACTGACCTGTGCATTCTACTGTTTAATATAGTCTTGTTTAATATAGTCTGTTTTCAACTCTGAATAGTGATTGTTCTTTGATAATATTGATATATACATTCATATATACATGTATGTACACTTCAATCTCAGGTGCAATTGTCAGCTCATGAAAACAATTGTTTTGCTGGAAAATCGTGCATTTTATCTCTTAGTTGAGCTGATAATATATCTGAAAATGTACGGTATAACGTAATATTTCCATATACTGCGATATACAATGTGAAAATGTGAATTGCAAAGCCAGACTTTATGTTTGTCTCAGGTGTAATTTTCAGCACCTGTAAATATTTATTTTATTGGACAGCCAGGTGTCTAATTATTTAGCTGGGCTGATAGTCCACTTGAAAATATATATATTATCATGTCACACTTATACATAGTGTTGCACAGCATGAAAATATATGTAGCGAGATTAAAATCTTAATTGATGTGGTATACTGTGTTCATTCATTATTACTATTAATTGCACAGTTTTATGTGTTGTTATTAATGTTATGTTGTATTAATGTTATGTTTAATCCAGAGAAATGTTTATTTATTAATAATTAGTCATGATTAATTATAAAATCGGAATAAAGTTAGCCTTCTATATGCGTATATATATGTCAGGTTTAAAAGAAATATATATGTATATATATAAATGTGATATTAATTTGCTATAATTGACTCAATATTGTTATAATATATTATTAATTCTTTCTCTGGTTTTTCAGATGATGTTCTTACTGAGAAGTGTGTTAAATGTCTGTCTGTCTGGTGTCATTACATTTACAAGTTGCTGCTTTGTTTCAGGTGTCAGATTTGAGGCTCGATACATGTTTACTGGTGGGATTGCTAATAATCAGATGAGTACAAATACGCAAACTTATGTCTAATTAGAAAATTTTAAATGAATGTATACATGTGACTTCTAATTTAATTGCATACATATCTGCGTTTAATATATATTAAGGTGTTTTGTATATGATAGTAAATTTCATTTTCTTTAATCATCATTTAAAGACTAAATTAATATTTTTAATCTTAAGGCTTCTAATTAAATTGTCATGTGCGTTTACTCATTGTTTTGAGTTAATTATGTTAATTTATAATATTATAATCCCATTTTAACATTACTGGAATGTTATATTGTAATTAGCACAGTGGTATATAATGAAATCATAATAATTAAATTAGAATGACAATTATTAATCTTTTAATGAACAATTAATAACTAGTAATAATTAATTATTAATTAATGTTAATTTTAAACAGACTCTGTTAGATTTTAATGTATCGTGAATAATTTTGTGTGCTTAGTTTTAATGTATGACTAAATATTAACAAATCTAATTTTAGAATATAACGAATGTTTCAAATGTATGTAGATATTTAGCTTGTGTCTTCTCTGTTTGTTTCAAGAACTCGAAAATATTGATTGAAGCAGATACCTCTGGTGTGAGTCATATCATGTGATAGCATAACAACGTCAGATCCTTGTCGACGATGACGAATTTTAAACGGAGGCGTTGGACGTGACAATATTATTAAAAAAATATTTAGAGACAATTGTATATTTGCTACTTTATTTAATTTTTACATGTCGACGTTTACAGTTGTCGCACACATTCGTTTTAACTTATTTAAGATTAAATGTATATAAAAGATATGATAAAGCATTGCATATATGTACAAATTAGAAGTGTTGCAATATGTACCATTTTATCAAAAGTCTAACATTTAATATTATAACTTTTAAAAATTAAAGAGATTTTTTTATTATTAGAATCCTATAACATGTAATTGATGATGTATCTGCCTATAATTAAACTTAGAAACTTAAATTTCCCTCAAGTCAACGAAAGCAACACGCCGTGTGCAAATTGTATGTGTGCCTTCCGTTTATCGATAAAAATAAAACTCCGCGGGCTTTGTGTTTGTCTCTCGCTCATCCACGAGGACAGCATATCGCGAATAGCATGATTTTAGATCTTGTCTCAAATATAGAAAACTTCAAATTATATATCAACCAAAGATGCCATCCGTATCATGTAAATTAGACGTGCTATCCATCCATACAATCCTCGAAAAAATACATATTTTTAATAAATCAATGATCAAAAAGATTCTTATATACTTATGTATTAAATTTATACAATACAAATTTGCATGTTTTAAAAAGTATTTTTTGAAAACGTATTTTAGACAAAAGTTAGAGTTTCAAAAGATCTATTATTTACTGAATTAAAATTTATTTACTGATCTATTATTTACTGATCTATTTAATTATCAGTTTGATCTTGGGTGACGTTGCCAAGGTCAGAACAAGGTAACATTGAATTTTTTAAATTGTCCCCCTATTTTTTATTGCATATTCTAAATATCTATCGTGAGATCTTTCCAATACTATAATTTTATCTATTTTAGTTAATCAGCTTTCGAAGTTATCAAGAATTTTACAAAGATTTTAATTTTATACTACAGTAGTATAAAGTTGAATCTCTGTAAAATCAACTGGTTTTCTCGTATGTAGCTTATAACCTGCTGAATAAAAAAAGTAATAAACTCAAATTAGATAATGAATAGTTTTTATATTAGACTGACTCATAATGGATATCTTATTATAAAATTCTCGATAACTTTAAAATGAATAAAACAGATAAAGTCATAGAATTTTTGGAAGGTCTTGAGATAAGCTTTTAGAATATGCGATAAAAAATAAGAAGTATATAATTTTAAAAACTCAAAATGACCTTGGTCTAACCTTGGCGACGCCATTCAAAGTTAAGCTGGTAAGATTAGTAAATAGAACATTTTAAATCTTACAACTTTTGTCTGAAACATTGTTTTCATAAACCTTATATTTTTCGAGATATTTTAGGGTATACATATTTTTCCCAATATATACTTTTTCCTCACCTGTATATATTTTTTAAATAATGTTAACAATCATTATTCAGTTTCATTTACATTGCAAAATACTCAATATTTATAATTATACTTATTGAAAATAATAATGTTTCCAAAGTTGCCGTTATGTTAAATATAACATTTTTAATTTCATTAAAATTATATTCAATGTCTATGTTAATTATTTACATATTATTCTTACAATTAGCAAATTGTATATTTTAGATCTAAAAGTTTATGCCAATTAGTGGTAGTTCTAAAAAATATTTTATATATGTATGTATATATTATATTCCCATTGCACATTTGCACGTTGTATTCTTTTTACTTTTATAACTAAAATATGATAAATTGAATATATTTACTGTTATAGATAAATTTATCTGTAATATCTTTTTCATAATGTTAACAGTTATTTAAAATAAAAAATTACATTGTTAGAGACTTAAAATTATTTCATATATAGTGATCATTTAATATAAAAAGTTAGTTTATTAAGTAGTAAACAATCTGAAATCTATAAATCTTACTTATTTACAATTATGTATCTAACGGTTAATGTGATATGCTTAATTATATAATTTAAAAATAATCAGTACATGTATATATAATCCATAATTTTAACTTCATGTACCAGCAATGTTTAGTCAATCTGCATATTGACATCGATTGCATTACTGTATAAGAAAAATATCATGGGAACTAAACCTTGTATTTTAAAAGATTACAGGAGATATTATTCCTTAAATAAACAAATATATCCAATAAAAGTTATATACAGTCTTTGATCAATTGGCAGTTTTCAGGTCTATATGTATACACAAATGGCAGTTTTCAAGTCGTTTAACTTTCGATATGAAAGAACCGAGATTGTGAATGATTCTTAAATGGCCACTTTACTGAACGTATTTGTTTATTGAAAGAATAACATTTTGTACAATTTTCTGAAATACAAAATTCTCCTACCTCGAATTTTTTTCTAGTAATGCGATTGATTTTTATCTGCAGATTGACCAAATGCTGATGTCGAAAGTCAAAATTGTGGATTATGTTACACAAGTAGTACAAAATTCTACTAACTAAAAAAAATAAAACCAATATATGCGTGGACATCTACAGAACTGTGATAATTCACAGTTTTAACTTTATTTAATTTTGAGCATTTCCGGAATATAGGTGTGGGGACCGACTTTATGGAAACTCTGTATACCAGCATTAATTGGTAAATCTGCAGATGACATCGATTGCGTTACTGTATAAGAAAAATATCGGGGACTAAATCTTGTATTTTAAGAGATTGCAGAAGATATTATTCCTTAAATAAACAAATACGTTCATTAAAGGTTATATACAGTTTTTAATTAATTGGCATTTTTCAGGTCTATATATACAGGGTGTCTTGTATCATTTTGTACATAAAAGTATTAAGGTAAGATAATCGAAAAATGAATATTTTACTAGATATTTTATGGTTTATGTAAAATTAAGAAATGATTTCAAGCCTTATAACTCAAAAAGTACTTAATAAAAAGGTACTTAATTGTAGTGTTTTGGAAAGCTCTCGAGATAAGCTACAAGAATATGCAATGAAAAATAGGGAGTTCCATTTAAGAAATTGAAGGTAATCTTTATGTAACCTTCAAATGACTATCCAAGGTCAAATTTTTGCCACCCATCTTCTGTCCCTCTCGAAGTCAAGCAACTTTTATTTGAAACATTTTGTTGTACATTCAAATATAAAAAAGTTATTGGGGTGGATCACTTAAAATGGCCCACCCTGTATATACATATACAGGATCGGCTATTTTAATCTTTCCATTGAAATCTCTTAGAATTCATAAGTTTTAGACAAAAATGTTTCAGACAAAAGTTGTATGGTTTCGAGGAGGCCATAAGATGATATCATTGGTTTAACCTTGAAGAGTCATTTAAGGGTCACATGAAGGTCACTTCAATTTTTTTACACCCCCTATTTTTTATTACTTATTTTTATAGATGACCTCGAGAGCTTTCCAAAACACTCCATCCTAGCCTATGACGAGCGTCACCCCGTCCTCCTGCTGAAGGGTTCGCACCTCACTCGGCTAATTGTGGACGACTGCCATAAACGAGCGTTGCACGGCGGAACGCAGCTCATTCTCTCATTAATCCGCCAACAGTATTGGATTCCACGGGGTCGAGCACTTGTCAAGGAGGCTATCCTGCGATGACTTCCTTACGTGCGATGGCGGGCGGCGACCCCACAACAGCTGATGAGCGATTTTCCACGGGAGCGCGTGGTACCAGCGAGGCCCTTCACACTGGGGTCGATTATGCCGGGCCGATTCAACTTCGCACAACCAAGGGGCGCAGGCCGCTCCTACAAGGCCTTCGTAGCGGTCTTCGTCTGCCTTGCTTCCAGAGCCGTACACCTCGAAGTAGTCTCCGACTACACGACCGAGGCCTTCCTTGCGGTCCTCAGGCGGTTCGTCTCTCGCCGAGGCATCTGTCGCAACCTTCGAAGCGACTGCGGGACAACCTTCGTGGGAGCTGATTCCCAGCTGACAGCCCTCTTCACCGCGGGCACGCCAGAAAGCCACCGGATCATCGACAGCCTCGCCTCCGAGAGGATCGAGTGGAGGTTCAACCCTCCCTCAGCGCCGCACTTCGGAGGCATTTGGGAAGCCGCAGTCAAGTCGCTCAAACACCATCTCCGACGAGTGATTGGCGACGCCAAGCTGACGTTCGAGGAGATGAGTACCTTCCTCACTCAGGTAGAAGCGTGCCTTAATTCGCGGCCGCTGCAGGCACTCTCGGACGACCCTGAGGACTTGGCTCCGCTGACGCCTGGACACTTCCTGGTGGGAGCCGCCTTGACTGCAGTGCCCGAGCCATCTTTGCTGGATGAACCAACGTTCCGCTTATCCCGCTGGCAGCAAAAAATGAGACCATTTTTGGGAACGCTGGTCGAAGGAGTACTTCCACTCCCTTACTCACCGTCCTAAGTGGTTGCGCGAAGAGACGGGCTTCAAGGTCGGCCGACTTTGCCTTATCCGGAACGAACTCACACCACCCACGAAATGGCCACTCGTGCGTATCGCGAAAATCCACCCCGGAGAGGATGGTCAAGTTCGCGTAGTTACATTGCGCACCGCAGCCTCCGAGTTGGTACGACCCGTCGTGAAACTCGTCGTGCTACCCATCAACGGTCATGGAGATCACGAGCCTCCATCGCAATAGTTCAGAACGTCCGACGAGATACATATCCTCCGCTAGCCATTTCTTTCGCCAAACGCTCTTGGCGAGGCGGGCGGAAATGTTCAAAACGCCCTCGCTAAAGAGAGCGAGGGTACGAGCGATCATTCGGCGCCCCTGGCAGCCGTTAGCGCGATATCGCTTTGTCAGCGCAATTTAAAAACAGCGCTTGCCCTTCTCGAAAGATCCAAGGAAAATAAATAAATTCTTAACCGTTCGTTTTGAACATTTATATTAGTTCACGAAAAATCGGGATCTTTCGAGAAGGGCTCCACTATAAATTGACGCGCTCGCGGAACACGGCGCTTCTTGGCTGAAAAGTACTCGACGCGCACACTTATCTCTCGATCACGAAAAAACGTTCTTCCGTCGCTCGCGGATTGAATCAGTCGTCTCCGTTGCTCGAGAATTCTGAAATCGCTTTCGCATAATTAATTTAAGACTGTGTAATTAGTGTTATAATTGTTTATAATAAACTGACTATTATTATTAAAAGACTTAGATTTATCGTCGGATTAATTTCTCTTCTTTCTTTTTCCTCGCGGATTCTTATCCTCCGGTTTCGCGCTTGCTTCCCGCGTCAATCTCGCAAAAACTCTATCAGACGTACTAACGTGAATTAAACCCTTTTTTTCAAGATACCATGCGATGATGCGAAGTACTGAACTAAGTAGAAATGAATGCTTTTAATCCGAATCACGTACGCCTATGCGACGTACGAACTTGAATTATACACTTTTTTTCATGATAGCATGCGTTGATGCGAAGTACTGAACTAACCAGAAATGAATGCTTTTAATCCGAATAACGCACGCCTATGCGATGTACTAACGTGAATTAAACGCTTTTTTTCAAGATAGCATGCGATGATGCGAACTACTGAACTAAGTAGAAATGAATGCTTTTAATTCGTATAACGCACGCCTATGCGACTTACTAACGTGAATTAAACGCTTTTTCAAGATAGCATGCGATGATGCGAACTACTGAACTAAGTAGAAATGAATGCTTTTAATCCGAATTACGTACGCCTATGCGACGTACGAACTTGAATTAAACACTTTTTTTCAAGATAGCATGCGTTGATGCGAACTACTGAACTAACCTGAAATGAATGCTTTTAATCCGGATAACTCACGCCTATGCGACGTACTAACGTGAATTAAACGCTTTTTTTCAAGATAGCATGCGATGATGCGAAGTGCTGAACTATGTAGAAATGAATGCTTTTAGTTCGGATAAAGCACGCCTATGCGACGTACTAACGTGAATTAAACGCTTTTTTTCAAGATAGCATACGATGATGCGAAGTACTGAACTATGTAGAAATGAATGCTTTTAGTTCGGATAAAGCACGCCTATGCGACGTACTAACGTGAATTAAACGCTTTTTTTCAAGATAGCATCCAATGACGCGAACTACTGAACTAAGTAGAAATGAATGTTTTTAATCAGAATAACGCATGCCTATGCGACGTACTAATGTGAATTAAACGCTTTTTTTCAAGATAGTGTTACGTTTGAATTCGTTGTTACGTCTCGATCGTAACTTCTCACGTATTTATTTGTTACGCAATTGTAACTTCTCTCTATTTCTTTTTCAGGGCAACCTGCCAAGCCGGCTATACCCTAGGACGCCGAGAGACTAAGAATCTTTTACGCTTCTTTCAGGAGTGGGATTGTCGACGGGAAATAAATTAGGTGCGTTAAACCTGACCCAATTTATCCTTTTGATCTGTTTTCTTTTATTATTTCACATCCTTAAAGCTTTACAAATTTTTTATCATTATTATTATTAATTTTTGACAGTTGTAGGTAATGTATATCGTTATACGTATAGGTACATGTGTATGTAGTTAATGTTTTTCTCTATAGCATTTCTAAGGCGATATCTAGATATGGTTATTATTCGCGGTTATTGAAGAAATTATCTCGCTGTAAATATTCGTAGATCTCGATAAAGTCTTCGTCTGTTAGTCCTGCGAGGGGTTGGATGCTGCTTGGTAAGACCAGGTCCTCCGGTTCTGGGTAGAAATTTGGTTCAGGGTGATCCTGTACCTGACCTGGGTTGGATGGACCAGCCTCAGTTTCTGTTCTTCGTTCTATGGGTCTTCGTTCTTCCGGTATGGAAGGAAGATCTTCCGGTGTCCTGACCGGCGAGTAGCCGGGATTGGATGAATCCTGGATGGGGGAGTAGTTGGGCGATGGCGGCCTGGCTCTGGGCTGTTGTTCCTCTTGAAGAACCGGTGGAGGGTTTCGGGGAAGACGATAAGGGTATGCGCGGGAGGGCGCGAAACTACGTACTGGGGAGTACCTTGTTACTCTGCTTGTTAAGTCGTTCTCGTCGGCAAACAACTGACGAGCTATCGGGAGCCTATGTGAGGCACGCCGGCGGCGTATACCCGCGGCACGGAGGGGAATTTCACGTCCAACGGAAGAAGCAGGGGCTATAAACCTATATGGGTTTCTCGGTACCAGTGTTTGCAGCGCCCTCACTGAATGACAGAGCCAGAATTGGAACTAAGTGATGCCGCCATATTGTTAGTCTGGTCAGTCTGCACAAGTCTGTATCAGCTGTCAGCACGTGTCTCAACGTGTCTATTTATTTTTTTCTTGATTGAGTGATACTGAGCAATATTAAATATAAAAACTAATAACTAAAAAATAAGCAGAATGGTTAGAGCGTGTTGTGTGTTTAACTGCACTTCAACAGGTACTACTCCATCACATACTTTCCCGAAAGATCCACTGATGCGTGAAAAGTGGATGAAAAGTTTAATCTTAAAATCATATCAAGAAAACGAAGTTAATAAACTTCGAGTATGTTATAAACATTTCAAAGAAAGTGATTATAGTGGGAGTAATAAACTTCGGAGATTAATTCGAGCTGCTGTTCCCTCTATGATAGCAATAGAACCTAACCTAAGAACAGAAATATGTAATATTGAACATCATGAACAAATTCTACAGCAAAATGAACAAAGCCTACAACAACATGAACAAAGCCTACAACAACATGAAGAAAATCTACACCAACATGAACAAAGCTTACAACAACACCAAGAAGATATTACAGATTTACAAGATAATGCTGTACAAGTGCAGATAAACATGCAAAACTTGTCTCAAATGCAAATAAAAGATCATGCTCAACTACAAGAAGTAACAAAAAGATTAGAATTTTTTGAAACATTACATCAGAAATCACAAGCAAGAAAATCTAATTTGGCAAAAGTAACACGAAAGAAAAATTTGTCTCCAATAGCACGGAAGTTATATGACAATAATATAAAACTACTAGCACAGAAGAGACGTATGAAAAGATATATAAACAGAATGAAACAACAAAACAAAGTTAAGAAAATAACATTGAGCAGAAAAGAATATAAAGACCAAGAAAATAAGACTGTAAAAGTACGAGAAAATTTTGTAAATATGATAATAAGAAATAATGATGTTGCACCACAGGTAATGTAATTTTTCATTTGTATACACTTTGTACATACATTTACATATTAACATTTGTACATACTTTTACATATTTGTATATATTTTTATTTGTTATAATTTTTGCATAGGCAAGATATTATACAATAGAAGATAAGATATTTTGCTTAGGCATTTATCGTAGATCCCGTTCTTGTTACAATTTTATATCCAAATTTCTATTATTTCCATCCTTTAATACTTTAAATACACAATTAAATCGCATTCCAATTGATACTGGATGTAACCACATTATTTTAAAATATCTAACATTAAGTGCTAGTAAGATGGATTTGAAAGATTTATATGTTGTACTTGCTTGGGACGAAATGGCTATTAAACCTGCACTTACATATGATGTTAAAAACGATAAAATCATTGGATTTGAAGATTGGGGAATGAGACGAACAAGAAAATTTGCAGATCATGCAATTTTATTTCATATAAGATGTTTAGCATCTGGACGGAAAATGCCTATTGGTTATGGCTTTTGTAATAGTACAACTTCGTCTATTCAACTTTCAAGATGTGTAAAAACATGGCTTACATTTCTGCAAAGGTGTGGTTTTAGGCCTAAAGCTACTGTTTGCGACCAGGGAGCAGCAAATATTGCGGCAATTAACTCGTTAATATTGGAAACACGTGCACAGCATTTCAGATATAATAGTAAGTATACATGCACACACACACACACACACACACACACACACACACACATTTAACAATTATAATTTGTAATATTATTATTATGTAATACTAATTACTTATTATGTAATACTAAAATTAATTTTTTTTTAGAGTCGCCCAAAGAAAATATATTTTATGCAGGACAAGAATGTATTGTGCCTTTATATGACTATGTGCATCTTCAAAAAGGTGTGCGTAATAATCTTTTAGATAAAGATTTACTTTTAAATAAAGATGCAAAATTGTCAGAACGTGAAAGTCAATGTGCCTCTTGGGATCATATTAAAGAAGCTTATGAAATAGACCGAAAGTGTTTTCAACATCGACGAAAAATGAAAAAATTGACAGATAATCATATTTTTCCTCATTTAATTCCAAAAATGAAAGTTAAATTTGCAGTACAAATCTTGAGTCATACTGTAGCGGATTTTATAGACATATTACTTTCTTTAAATAAAGACGGTAAAATTATTTTTAATATTATTTTTAATATGTAAACGAGACATTAACTTTTTGTTAAAAAAAACAATATTACTAAAATATTTTATTATTACAGGTATCATACAAACAAGCAATGCAACAATGAATTTGTCTAAAAATGCTACAGTAACAAAAGAAGCTTTATATTTTTTTGATGATTTATTTGACTCTTTCAATGGAAATATTGGGCAAGGTCTTAGCAGTATCATCACACAAGATAGCAAACATTTAACATTTTGGCAAGAAGCATTATGTAAATTAAGGAATATGGAGTTTGTCGAGAAAAAAAGCTACAAATCTTTGAGAAGAAATAAGCCGAAGTGTTTGATTAACTGGAGACAAGCAATACAAGGCGCAAAATGTTTATGGAAAATGCTCCAAGAATATGGATTTACTACACTAAATTTGAAATATCTTAATCAAGATGCTGTAGAAAATTTCTTTAGTCAAATAAGAAATCACGGACATCAGAACAATAATCCTACACCATATTTATTTGGCACATCATTTAAAGCATTATTAACGTGCAATTTGACATCAAAGCACTCGATATCAGCAAATTGTAAGGAAGACAAAGAAGAATTTTCATCATTACTGAATTTGTTGCGCATTGAAGAAATTGAAAGTGAAAAAGATGATACAAAAGATGATACTGTGGAATGTGAAGAAACTGCCATTCCACATACAGATATAGATATAACACATCCACATACAGATATAGATATAACACATTCCTTGTATATAAACAAGGAAAACATAATTAATAATATTAAAAAGAAAATAAAAATAGATTGCGCTCAATGTATGGCTGAAATATTAGAAAAAGAAAATATAACACAAACACTGGAGCATATTATAGAGATAGCTGAAAAGCAATTTCCTGATATTTGTTATCAAATGGAAATAAAAAATAAACTTATTAAAATATTAACCAAAGAAGTAGAATTAGGCACATCATATTTTCATTGTACTGATATGCATAGTATTGTGCTTAAAACTCTTGCACATTATTTTATTTTAGAATGGTGCAATTTAATAAATAAAATTTTGCGAACAGAAATAAAAGATGATTTTAAGGATAATTATATGTATTTCCAAACACATAGAATGTCTTTAAAATATTACAGAAAGAAGACAAAAGGTAAGACAAAAGTATCAATTCATAAATAACTATGCTCATTATATTATAGTATGTTTTATAATATAATTACTATGTATTTTATATGTTTATAATTACTATGTATTTTACTATGTTGCAGTGTTTCCTGAAACGAGTTTATAATATTTTTCATACTGCTACACAGCACACTTATGTATATAGATGTATATATTTTTATAATAAATTGTCATATTAGAAGTAAAACAACATTCTTCTTTTCTTCCTTATTACTTAGATTTAAAAAAATAAATAAATATTATATATATATATATATATATATATATATGCACGTGATGCAGATGTTCTTTCTCACTCATTCGCACATTTACTTTCTCACTCATTTTGAGTACGTAGTTCTTCCACGAACTCTGTCATTTAGTGAGGGCGCTGCAAACATTGGTACAAAAAAAACTATGGAAGTTGATAGCCCCTGGGAAGAAGTTCGGCGGGGGTTAACCATCTACCGAGGGAATATGACTATTTAGTATGTTTGATGCGATTGATTTAACACAAAAGGGGTTTACTTACGATGATGCGTAGAAAGGTACCTGTTAAGATGAATGGTTTTATAAGGTAAATGTAGTCACAGCAAGGTGGTTCATAGAGTTAAGACGAATAATACGGCTTAATGGATTATTGTGAGATAAACGAATGTTGATTATGATAGTATATCTCACTCGTTCTCATATAATGGTTGAAACGTTCGGCTATATACAGTTCATTGGGGTACAACAATTAATGATTTATTTAATATATTTTGAATTTTCAGGGGCATGCGGTTGCACCGAGAGGTCCGGAGATTCAGGGGGGTACAGACAAGGGTACGGGTAAGAGCGGCTGGCTTACTTCAGATAAGTATAAAATTCATGAAATGTTTCGATAGTTAACTTGTAAGCCAGTGCATTAATTCTATTATTTCGACAGATCCTCTAGGAGCGAGTCTTAGATTCTGAGTCTAGTATCGATGTGCAAGACGTCACGTCACAGCGGCACAGGATCCACGGAGAAATTCTTTCAGAGAAGCTCTCCGTGAAAGCGGCAGAGGAGTAGAATTTGCTACTCAATGCACATCGAGTGACTAACTCGAACGACGCTACACTCTAGGATACGCTTTGAGCGTTCTCAGAGGATCGGTTGAAATTTAAATAATTCAACTCGAAAGAAAAATTTAAAGTCTGTATACGGGCAAGTAAGATTCTGGGAAAATTGTCAATATATCTAGAATAAATCAAACTAATATACAAAGTTATTATCAAGGTTGATTAAGAATGATTATTATTCTATTATTTCCTTACCGGATGACGGGATCAGTGGATGAATAAAGGCACCGCTGCTCCTTCCCTGGATTGCTCGACCTCGGTGAGAACCTGAAGAAGTGGCAAGGCAGCGCAGAGAATGGCCAAAGACTCAGAGGTTGCTGGATGGTAGCACTTTATTAAAGTGTTGGTGTTGATACAACTCTCTTAATAGAGATTGAGACTAAGTCCCGAAAGAAAAAAAATCAAAATCGCGACTAAGTTATTTTCGAATAAGTTAAGGTGTCCGGTAGGCTTCTAGGTTTTTCCTCTTCGAGAGCTGGAGATCTAATGGCTTCTAGGTTTTTCCTCTTCGAGAGCTGGAGATCTAGTGGGCGTAGAGGGCTGAGAGTTGGAGATTTTATAGCGTAGAGGGGGGGGGGCCGAGACTTGACGCCCGAGGTGCCTTAAGTCCCTTCCTCTGGTTCGATGTTTAATGGTGGGGAGAAGAGGTGGGCCTCTTCGGTGATTGGTGGGTCGGCTGCTGGAGCTATCCCTTCCTGCTATGAGTTTGCGATGTGGTGGGTGAGAGTTTTGTGGTAGGGATTGCAAGTCTTGAGTCTTAGATTTATTAAATAATTTTAGAATAATTTTTAATAATGATTTTTAACAATCAGAATTTTTTATAATATCATATTTATGTCATTAGAAAATTTGAGTTCGATTTATAGCAATTGTTTAAATTTTAAGTGATATTTTGGTAAATTCTGATGTATTAAACCATTATTATTACAATGATTTTCACAATGGTGCATATATATTTAAAATTAATAATTAGTAATTAATTAATAATTAGTAAATTAATAATTAGTAATAATTAGTAAAGAAAAATTTAGCATTTGGATTGCTATAAGAGGTTTTTCTTTGCAGGTTCTAACGCAACGGATGCGAAGATGGCTTATCTCTTTTTCTAAAAATAGATATGCTGGGTGTCCTTCGAAGAATGCTCATCGCATTCTTTCTCTTTATAAGACACGTTAGTAACAGTAATATTTTTTAAATGAATTACCTTTTAAAATTCGTTTACGTGGCTTAAACTGACATATTACAAGTAATATTTCTAGGTTCAATAATTATCGTAAGACTAATTATCGAGGTTTATCATTTACAAGATATATTTTTATTTATTTAATAAAGGCTTCAACAATTAGAATTTTTTGTGGTTTTATAGGTATATATTTTAAAATTTTCAAAGTCGACTTTTAATGATTACTCAAGTCTATGAATAATATTTTAATAAATTCTAATGCGTTAAGCCATTATTATTACAATAAATTTTACAATAAGAATATATGGAAATTAATTATCGCTTTACTTAATAGTTGTTATATCGCTAAAAGAAATTTCATTCCTACAGTTCTCAGAATTACATATGAAAAAGCGGCTCATTTTACTTCTAAGAATGATTACGACGGATGTGCTCGAAGAATTCATTGCACACTCTACCGTGATCTTTTATTCAAGAGGTCTTTTGATTTTGACAATATTTTATTCTTTGAAGATTTTTGAGTTTGGGCGACTTTTATGTTAGCACATATATATATATATATATATATGTATATGTATAGATATGTATTCGCATATTACTTATGAAAATTGATTTTGGCAAGTTTTTACTGAATCGTATTTAATAATCATTGTATAAGATTAATAATTATTGTATAAGATCTTGGGGTTATTAATATTAATTATTTGTTAACATTCGTAATATATATATATATATATATATATATATATATGTTTTGTGTGCCGATTAATTTTGTCGCGGTAGCAGTCTATTATATCTCTTCCTTTGTTTTATCGTTAAGTTTGTTACAAAGTATATATGCATATAGTATGCATATATATATAGGGATATTTCTGGACATGTTAATATATATATGTGTCAATTTCTATCGCGACGCGTATTTATTGTATTTATACCTTTATTTTATTGAGTTTGGTTATAAAATATATATGCTTATATGTAAATTTATTCAATTTATATGTTACATATAGTATGCATATATATAGGGATATTTCTGGACATGTTAATATATATATGTGTCAATTTCTATCGCGACGCGTGTTTATTGTATTTATACCTTTATTTTAGTTAGTTTTGTTATAAAGTATATATGCGTATATGTAAATTTATTCGATTCATATGCTACATACAGTATGCATATATATAGGGATATTTCTGGACATGTTAATATATATATGTGTCAATTTCTATCGCGACGCGTATTTATTGTATTTATACCTTTATTTTATTGAGTTTTGTTATAAAGTATATATGCGTATATGTAAATTTATTCAATTTATATGTTACATATAGTATGCATATATATGGGGATATTTCTGGACATGTTAATATATATATGTGTCAATTTCTATCGCGACGCGTATTTATTGTATTTATACCTTTATTTTATTGAGTTTGGTTATAAAATATATATGCGTATATGTAAATTTATTCAATTTATATGTTACATATAGTATGCATATATATGGGGATATTTCTGGACATGTTAATATATATATGTGTCAATTTCTATCGCGACGCGTATTTATTGTATTTATACCTTTATTTTATTGAGTTTTGTTATAAAATATATATGCGTATATGCAAATTTATTCAATTTATATGTTACATATAGTATGCATATATATGGGGATATTTCTGGACATGTTAATATATATATGTGTCAATTTCTATCGCGATGCGTATTTATTGTATTTATACCTTTATTTCATTGAGTTTGGTTATAAAATATATATGCGTATATGTAAATTTATTCAATTTATATATTACATATAGTATGCATATATATGGGGATATTTCTGGACATGTTAATATATATATGTGTCAATTTCTATCGCGACGCGTATTTATTGTATTTATACCTTTATTTCATTGAGTTTGGTTATAAAATATATATGCGTATATGTAAATTTATTCAATTTATATATTACATATAGTATGCATATATATGGGGATAATTTTGGACAAGTTAATATATATATTTGTCAATTTCTATCGCGACGCGTATTTATTGTATTTATACCGTTATTTTATTGAGTTTGGTTATAAAATATATATGCATATGTGTAAATTTATTCGATTTATAGGTTATATATAGTATGCATATATATATATAAAGGTGTATATTTTTATATATTAATATATGTTAATTTTTCGTCCTGACGATTGTTTATTACGTTTTTACTTTTTTATTTTATTGGATTTTGTTATAAAATATATATGCATATGTGTACATGTAGTCAGTTCACATGTTACATATAGTATGCATATACTATATATATAAAGGTATATGATACTGGATAATAGTGTGATATTAATAGAAAATACTTTGTTAATGCTTAATTATAAAAGAAAAGTAGATGTATTAATTTGATCTACACTCATGCGAGCGCGAATTTAGATCTTCCCTCTGCCTTTAGGTCGGGAGAGGATGTTTAAAAATTCCAATGGAGATAACGCGACGTGCTGGACTTGGCCTTGCACGTTTATTCGACTTGTAGAGTTATACGCATAATATTCTTCGTACAATATTATCCGTAAGTACACATATTATTTCTTTATTTTTCTCGTGTTTTCACGTTTTATTTCCCTCGACTTAATGGTACATGTATATTGTTACGTTTTGAGATTTCGTTGTTACGTCTCGATCGTAACTTCTCACGTATTTATTTGTTACGCAATTGTAACTTCTCTCTATTTCTTTTTCAGGGCAACCTGCCAAGCCGGCTATACCCTAGGACGCCGAGAGACTAAGAATCTTTTGCGCTTCTTTCAGGAGAGGGATTGACGATGGGAAATAGATTAGGTGCGTTGAACCTGACCCAATTTATCCTTTTTGATCTGTTTTCTTTTATTAGTTTACTTCCTTAGAGCTTTACAAATCCTTTATTATTGTTATTATTGTTATTATTTGACAGTTGTAGATAGTGTATATCGTTATACGTATAGATGTGTGTATATAGTTAATGTTCTTCTCTATAGCATTTCTAAGGCGATATCTAGATATGGTTATTATTCGCGGTTGTTGAAGAAATTATCTCGCTGCAAGTATTCGTAGATCTCGATAAAATCTTCGTCTGTTAGTCCTGCGAGGGGTTGGATACTGCTGGGTAAGACTAGGTCCTCTGGTTCCGGGTAGAAATTTGGTTCAGGGGGATCCAGAACTTGACCTGGGTTGGATGGACCTGCCTCAGTTTCTGTGCTTTGTTCTATGGGTCTTCGTTCTTCCGGTATGGAAGGAAGATCTTCCGGTGTCCTGACCGGCGAGTAGCTGGGATTAGATGAATCCTGGATGGGGGAGTAATTGGGCGATGGCGGCCTGGCTCTGGGCTGTTGTTCCTCTTGAAGAACCGCTGGAGGGTTTCGGGGAGGACGATAAGGGTATGCGCGGGAGGGCGCGAAACTACGCACTGGAGAGTACCTTGTTACTCTGCTTGTTAAGTCGTTCTCGTCGGCAAACAACTGACGAGCTGTAGGGAGCCTAAGTACCGACCGGGAGGCACGCCTGCGGCGTATACCCGCGGCACGGAGGGGAATTTCGCGTCCAACGGAAGAAGTTCGGCGAGGGTTAACCATCTATCGAGGGAATACGACTATTTAGTATGTTTGATGCGATTGATTTAACACAAAAGGGGTTTACTTACGATGATGCGTAGAAAGGTACCTGTTAAGATGAATGGTTTTATAAGGTAAATGTAGTCACAGCAAGGTGGTTCATAGAGTTAAGACGAATAATACGGCTTAACGGATTATTATGAGATAAACGAATGTAGATTATGATAGTATATCTCACTCGTTCTCATATCATGGTTGAAACGTTCGGCTATATACAGTTCATTGGGGTACAGCAATTAATGATTTATTTAATATATTTTGAATTTTTCAGGGGCATGCGGTTGCACCGAGAGGTCCGGAGATTCAGAGGGTACAGACAAGGGTACGGGTAAGAGCGGCTGGCTTACTTCAGATAAGTATAAAATTCATAAAATGTTTTGATAGTTAACTTGTAAGCCAGTGCATTAATTCTATTATTTCGACAGATCCTCTAGGAGCGAGTCTTAGATTCTGAGTCTAGTATCGATGTGCAAGACGTCACGTCACAGCGGCACAGGATCCACGGAGGAATTCTTTCAGAGAAGCTCTCCGTGAAAGCGGCAGAGGAGTAGAATTTGCTACTCAATGCACATCGAGTGACTAACTCGAACGACGCTACACTCTAGGATACGCTTCGAGCGTTCTCAGAGGGTCGGTTGAAATTTAAATCATTCACTCGAAAGAAAAATTTAAAGTCTGTATACGGACAGGTAGGATTCTGGGAAAATTGTCGTACAACGGATGATAATTTATCTAGCATATACTGAATTTCCAAAAGCATGCGGCTGCACCGAGAGGTCTGGAGATTCAAGGATACAGACGAGGATACGGGTGGAAGCGGCTGGCTTACTTCAGATAAGTATAAAATTCATAAAATGTTTTGATAGTTAACTTGTAAGCCAGTGCATAAATTCTATTATTTCGACAGATCCTCTAGGAGCGAGTCTTAGATTCTGAGTCTAGTATCGATGTGCAAGACGTCACGTCACAGCGGCACAGGATCCACGGAGAAATTCTTTCAGAGAAGCTCTCCGTGAAAGCGGCAGAGGAGTAGAATTTGCTACTCAATGCACATCGAGTGACTAACTCGAACGACGCTACACTCTAGGATACGCTTCGAGCGTTCTCAGAGGGCCGGTTGAAATTTAAATTATTCAACTCGAAAGAAAAATTTAAAGTCTGTATACGGACAGGTAGGATTCGGGGAAAATTGTCGTACAACGGATGATAATTTATCTAGCATATACTGAATTTCCAGGAGCATGCGGCTGCACCGAGAGGTCTGGAGATTCAAGGATACAGACGAGGATACGGGTGGAAGCGGCTGGCTTACTTCAGATAAGTATAAAATTCATAAAATGTTTTCGATAGTTAACTTGTAAGCCAGTGCATTAATTCTATTATTTCGACAGATCCTCTAGGAGCGAGTCTTAGATTCTGAGTCTAGTATCGATGTGCAAGACGTCACGTCACAGCGGCACAGGATCCACGGAGAAATTCTTTCAAAGAAGCTCTCCGTGAAAGCGGCAGAGGAGTAGAATTTGCTACTCAATGCACATCGAGTGACTAACTCGAACGACGCTACACTCTAGGATACGCTTCGAGCGTTCTCAGAGGATCGGTTGAAATTTAAATAATTCAACTCGAAAGAAAAATTTAAAGTCTGTATACGGACAGGTAAAATTCTGGGAAAATAGTCAATATATTTAGAATAAATCAACCTAATATACGAAGTTATTATCAAGGTTGATTAAGAATGATTATTATTTTATTATTTCCTTACCGGATGACGGGATCAATGGAAGAATAAAGGCACCGCTGCTCCTTCCCTGGATTGCTCGACCTCGGTGAGAACCTGAAGAAGTGGCAAGGCAGCGCAGAGAATGGCCAAAGACTCAGAGGTTGCTGGATGGTAGCACTTTATTAAAGTGTTAATGTTGATACAGCTCTCTTCATAGAGATTGAGACTAAGTCCCGAAAGAAAAATCAAAATCGCGACTAAGTTATTTTCGAATAAGTTAAGGTGTCCGGTAGGCTTCTAAGTTTTTCCTCTTCGAGAGCTGGAGATCTGATGGGCGTAGAGAGAGCTGAGACACAGGTGAGTTAATGGCGCAGAGAGACACCGGCGGCGGCGGCGGCGGCCTTATATACCTTCCTCTGGTTCGATGTTTAATGGTAGGGAGAAGAGGTGGGCCTTTTTGATGATTGGTGGGTCGGCTGCTGGAGCTATCCCTTCCTGCTATGAGTTTGCGATGTGGTGGGTGAGAGTTTCGTGGTAGGGATTGCAAGTCTTGCGTCTTAGATTTATTAAATAATTTTAGAATAATTTTTAATAATGATTTTTAACAATCAGAATTTTTTTATAATATCGTATTTATGTTATTAGAAAATTTGAGTTCGATTTATAACAATTGTTTAAATTTTAAGTGATATTTTGGTAAATTCTGATGTATTAAACCATTATTATTACAATGATTTTTACAATGGTGCGTATATAGTTAAAATTAATAATTAGTAATTAATTAATATTTAGTAAATTAATAATTAGTAATAATTAGTAAAGAAAAATTTAGCATTTGGATTGCAGATTCTAACGCAACGGATGCGAAGATGGCTTATCTCTTTTTCTAAAAATAGATATGCTGGATGTCCTTCGAAGAATGCTCACTGCATTCTTTCTCTTTATAAGACACATTAGTAACAGTAATATTTTTTAATGAATTACCTTTTAAAATTCGTTTACGTGGTTTAAATTGGCATATTACACGTATTATTTCCAGGTTTAATAATTATCTTAAGACTAATTATTAAGATTTATCATATATTTTTATTTATTTAATAAAGGCTTTAACAATTAGAATTTTTGTGGTTTTATATGTATATATTTTAAAATTTTCAAAGTCGACTTTTAATGATTACTCAAGTCTATGAATAATATTTTAATAAATTCTAATGCGTTAAGCCATTATTATTACAATAAATTTTACAATAAGAATATATGGAAATTAATTATCGCTTCGCTTAATAGTTATTATGTCGCTAAAAGAAATTTTATTCTTACAGTTCTCGGAACAACGTATGAAAAAGCGGCTCGTTTTACTTCTAAGAATGATCACGACGGATGTGCTCGAAGAATTCATTGCACGCTCTACCGTGATCTTTTATTCAAGAGGTCTTTTGATTCTGACAATATTTTATTCTTTGAAGATTTTCATTTGGGCGACTTTTATATTAGCACATATATATATATATATATATATGTATAGATATGTATTCGCATATTGCTTATGAAAATTGATTTCAGCAAGTTTTTACTGAATCGTATTTAATAATCATCGTATAAGATTAATAATTATTGTATAAAATCTTGGGGTTATTAATATTAATTATTTGTTAATATTCGTAATATATATATATATATGTTTTGTGTGCTGATTAATTTTGTCGCGGTAGCAGTCTATTATATCTCCTCCTTTGTTTTATTGTTAAATTTGTTACAAAATGTATATGCATATAGCATGCATATACATATAGGGATATTGTTGGACAAGTTAATATATATATATGTATCAATTTCTATCGCGACGCGTATTTATTGTATTTATACCGTTATTTTATTGAATTTGGTTATAAAATATATATGCGTATATGTAAATTTAGTCAATTTGTATGTTACATATAGTATGCGTATGTATAGGGATAATTTTGGACAAGTTAAGATATATATTTGTAAATTTCCATCGCAACGCTTATTTATTGTATTTATACCTTTATTTTATTGAGTTTTGTTATAAAATATATATGTGTATATGTAAATTTATTCAATTTATATGTTACATATAGTATGCATATATATATAGGGAGATTTCTGGACATGTTAATATATATATGTGTCAATTTCTATCGCGACGCGTATTTATTGTATTTATACCGTTATTTTATTGAGTTTGGTTATAAAATATATGTGCATATATGTAAATTTATTCGATTTATAGGTTACATATAGTATGCATATATATATAAAGGTGTATATTTTTATCTATTAATATTTGTTAATTTTTTGTCCTGACGATTGTTTATTACGTCTCTACTTTTATTTTATTGGATTTTGTTATAAAATATGTATGCATATGTGTATATGTAGTCAGTTCATATGTCACATATAGTATGCATATATATGTATATAGAGGTATATGATACTGGATAATAGTGTGATATTAATAGAAAATGCTTTGTTAATGCTTAATTATAAAAGAGAAGTCGATGTATTAATTTGGTTTGCATTCATGCGAGCGCGAATTTAGATCTTCCCTCTGCCTTTAGGTCGGGAGAGGATGTTTAAAAATTCCAATGGAGATAACGCGACGTGCTGGACTTGGCCTTGCACGCTTGTTCGACTCGTAGAGTTATACGCATAATATTCTTTGTGCAGTATTATTCGTAAGTACACATATTATTTCTCTATTTCTCTCGTGTTTTCACGTTTTATTTCCTTTGACTTAATGATACATGTATATTATGCATGGTAAGAAGTTGCTGTCATTATATTCATTGTTGTAATTTTTTATTTTTATTTAATAAAGTTTTTGAATTTAGATTCTATTTTTCGAGTGTCATTTTGCACATTATGTACCTGGGCTCTATTTATTTCTCGGAAGGTTTTAGTCTTACATTATTAAATTTGCATATGTTCATATGCACGTACATATATATATATATATATATATATATATATATGTATACATACGTATAAGAGTGCTCATATGTAAATGTTCGTGCATTTTACAATTGTGTATATACATTTTATATTCATAGTAGCTATAGGTGTCCATCCTTAATATTATTATTTTATTTATTCAGGCGATACTTTTGCCAGGGGGGTACCCGGTGAGTAGGAACACGAATATAGGGTGTCCATATATTTTCGTCATATGAAGACTTACTAGTAAGTAATATTCTGACATAATTATACTTAATAAGGTTTGGTATTATGAAATTTTGTCATTAAAGTACTTGAAAAAGGGGGATTATTATAGTTGAAAACTTTTTATATGAAGTGTTAATATTTTATAAGGCTTGGTACATGCATTCATATATAGAAGAGTGTGATCGTAAATGTTCATGGTTGATTTTTGATGATGTTCATTGGCCTTATTCTGATTTTTTAATTATTTTAATCTAAATTTTATATTATTTTGTTCATTTATGCTAGTTGGTTTTTCTTTCTTTTCATTGGCTCATGTGTATATGCCTTAAGCATATAGATGCTATCCATTTTGTTATACTTAATGCTTTGCAAATTTTTATAAAATATTGACAGCCTCGTGTTAGAAATTATTATTCTTATGACCAAATATTATTTTACATTAATTTTTCAGGCATCCAGGAGGGGGGTCATGTGACTTCGTCATATAAGGTATTCTTATTTGATTTTCAGGTAAGATCACTTTAAATTATTATTTGTGTTATGGGCCGCTAGTATTTGGTTAAATTTCGTTATTAGCTTATTATAAGTGAATATTTTATTTGTTAAGGTCTTATTATTCATTTATTATTGGTTATAAGAGTGGATGCATATATATATATATACATATATATATATATATATATCATATGTATAATTGTTAGAATTATTTTGTAGAATTTGAAGCTAGATTTTACTACCAAAATTTTGTTTCTGAAATTTTCTTATCGTTAATATTTTTATTAATTTATGGTCTAAGAACATATATTCATTTTTATTTGTTTTTAGGTGTCAACAGGTTTAGCAAGAAAAACAAGCAGTGCTGAATTAAAATGTTGATGGTCAAGGATATATTATTATTTCTAAGGGTAAGTCTTATTAAAATTTATGCAAATTCATTATTGTTATTATTATTGTTATTAGTGTTATTATTATTATTTGCATTTAAGCAATTTCAATTTTAATCATAGAGAATTATTAGTACCATATAATTTATTAGTTTTATCAATTGTTAAATTTTGGTTATTATCTTACGTTTTTATTTATAATTTTGTCTTTACAAGTTTCATAGGATATTTATTAAATATTCATTGTTAGTTGGGGATTAATATATATATATCTTGTAATTATTCAATGGCACTTAAATTATATTATTATAAAATATTTTAACATTTATTATTCTTGTATTTGTTATGTTATCCTTGTGACGATATTAAGTCGGATACTAGTAATTTTGATTTTAATGATATTATTTAGAGGGAGAGTTCGTTTGATATTTATACGATTTTGTTTTGTATTTCGATTATTAGTATCGCGATATTATTTAGTGCATAGCTATTATTTATTTGGTTTTATGATTTATAGGTTATACTGGGAGCAGTATATCGATGGTCAATGGAAAATAAAATATTATCGTCGTGAGGGGTTACATCTATATACCCAATATGTTGGAATTATTATCCCAGAGATGTATACGAGAGCGTTTTCACCCAAGTTTGGACGTCATTTTTTTGATGAATTAGTCGACTAGTGTGGTGATCTACTTGGTCATGGTATCATAATTATATTATTTTTATAATTCTATTGTAAAAGATCTCGAAGTTACAACACTTTTGTTTGGTAAATTTGATTGTTAGCATCATATTTATACTTCTAGTGAGTAGGGACTGTTATTTTAGAACTATATACGGGAGCATATTAGGACGTGTACTTATTTTGATTAATTAATCGATTAGTACGTTGATCTACTTGGTAATGGGATCACAATTATGCCCTTAGTATATCTCTATTGTAAAAGATATCGAAGTTACAAACATTTTAAATTTTTGTTTTTGGGGTTGCCTTTAAAATTTTACTGCTAGAATAATCACCGGGGAAGCTACTAGAAGGTCGTCAGATTTTTATCGTTAATCTTTATTCGTTTAATGAATTATCCTAACAAAGTCTACGCCAAGTATTGGCTTTATTTTGTATTAATTGTTTTATTTCTTTTACAGGTTACCGAATGGGAGCGTACATGTATTTATATACGGGAGGAAGAGGGTTGATGGATCAACATTTCTACGTCGAAAATTATAGGGGTTGTTTCAACGCATAATTTTATAAATATATATATATAAACATATATATATATATATGTTTTTAGTTAAGACATCGGTGTTGTAAGGATTTTTGATTATATAAGTATTTTTAATGGTACTACTATAAGACGTACCTATTAATATTATGTTATTATATTTTTAGCACGTTTTAATTATTATATTTTTTTTTTAATTATTTAAAGACGATTGTGTTGCTTTTATGATTATATAATATGCTTTATGATTATAATAGCCTGTCATGTACTATGCATATTAATTATTTAATCAATTCTGTCAAGTAATTTATCAAGTCTGTCGCTAAAATTTAATTATTAAATTTTATGTTAATATTTGATTCTTCCAATTATATTTTATTATTGATGTTTCATTAAAATTTTGAGATTCGTTAACTAATTAATTTTTCTCTTTCAGGTGCAGGACTACCGTGGCTTTACTTTTAAATGATATTTGGATTTGTCGATGTCGAGGTGGATGATTATTAAAAATCGCTCACATCGCGGGATTTTATATAGATCTTGATTGTTAGTATTAATTTCTTTTTAGAGGAAGTTAAGGAATACAAGGTTTAAAATTATATTATTAATTAACAAGAATGTGTGTACGTATATGTATCAAAATTTTAATATTGGTTTGTATGTCTTAAGATATTAATTTTATAAACGGCATACAATAAGATTTTATAAATGTTGATACTTTTGCTTTATATAAATGAAATATTGAATTATCATTGATCATATAATAATTTTAAATTTTGATTAATGCATTAAGATTTCGATTGTTCATATATCAAAATGATTTTATCTAATTTATTACAATTTGCTTAGGAATACTGTTGCTGGAAATATCTTTATTAAATTCTCATTGGTCAAAGCATTGATTTCTCAAGGGATTATTATTTTGTCTTAGTTTATTCGCGATATCCGTGTAGGGCAAAAATCGTCGTGTTTAATATATGTACATGTATGTGTATTAATTGTATTTTTATTATATATTTTCCTACACGTTATTAGAGAATATATATATATATATATATTCATTGGGAAAAGGGAAGCTTATAAATCATTTCATATTTATGGTTTGATAATCGTGAAGAAATTACATAAGTAAGCGTAAATATTTCCCTTTATTTTATTATTTTACATATTTATAATGTTAACTTATTATTTCTTTTGCTAATTCTTATGCGTTAATTTTCATTGATATTATAAGGGATTGCATATATTAATTATACGAATTAGTTTTCTATAACATGGCGATTGACTATTATTGTTAAGTAATTTGCCTTACGCGTATTTATTTATAATTGGGTTATGTAATATATGCAGTGTCCGATTTAAATATTATTAAAATTTATGTCCTTGGTTATTGGTAGGACATTTGTCATGAAATAATTTAGTATTAATGTACAGCGTTAAATTGAGAAAATTTTATATTTTGATTATATTATCTTGGAGGGTCATTATCCTCTTCAATTACTTTATAGGAAATTGTATATAGACTTTTTATTAATTACGATTTTTCTTTTTCAGGTTTCTAGTGGTGAGAATCTACATTTAAGAGAGTGTTTACGCGGGAGAGAGAGAGAGAGATGTTCAACNAATGCAGTTAGCTCGTGGACTCACCGACATTCCATGAACACTGAAGGAATATCCGTATATAATTTACTAGACGAAGACTCTCTGAATAAAAATTGTCGAGAGTACAGCATTCCCGCATATGGCAGGGATTCATCAATTTTGGTTCGGCAACCGCTGGACTCGTAGGAATCTTCATGATCATCCGTCTTGTCAAATTAATCATTGACATGATCATCCATGGATTACGCCTTACACATGGTTCTATGGATGCAGCCTACACTTATTCGGAGGCACTATGGAGCTCCCTTGCAAATCTAACTATTATCTTGCTCTGTGAACCCGAGAAGAAGAAGAAGAAACTTGAAAATCACTGTGAACCAGTCACTGACGGGGAACCAACAGCACCTCCAGAAGTTATTACTCAACAACCCCACCATCAAAAACCGCCAAGGAAAACGAAACCTTGCCATCCGGATCCAGAAAACGTAAATATTAACTCTCAATATTCTACGTTAAGAGACCGCTTGAGTACTATAGAGGAAACCGATTAAAACTCCCTGACCAAAATCCTTCAAAAATATCGGATTTTGTCTTTTTTTTCGGGGGGAGGTGTTACGTCCCGCTACAAAAATTTATTTTAAATATATAATCAATATATAATCACATTACATTACTACTTATATACTCTCTCGAGTTAGTTTTTTTTGCTATTATATAATCGAATAATAATATAAAATTATAGAAGATCAAAATGCTGTATTATTCATACAAAGAGAATATTTCTAAAAATACTTCATTCACTCTTTATATAAAGAAAACTCAGTTATATTTAATTATTCTATATAATGAACCCACATTACATGTGCAAAAGATTCTTTAAATTCATATTAAAACTCTATAGTAAATAGCACATTGATCTTCTTGCCTTATTTTTCATAAAAATAAATTGCAATAAGCCTGCATGGCTTAAGAGATGAAACGCGCCTATAAAACTTCAACACTATTTACTCTCAATGCGCCTATATAACGTTGATCATATATACATACAGTAAAATTCTATATTAAATACTTTAATACTAATCTTATATTATTTTCAGCTCTTATAAGGGGATCAAAAACGCTATAATACAAATAATTCACTCTAATTACTGCTAATTACAATATTCTTTCGCCTAGAAAAGCATTATAATTCATATTAAATAGCCTTATTGATCTTCCTTCTATTAAGCGCCTGCAAAACCGCAGCCGTTTATACTCTTAAAGCGCCTACAGACTCTATATCGTATATACAAACGCCTAAAAACTTATACCTTTAATACAGTATAAGCAGCGCCTACAGAATAGTAACCTCTTATACTTTTAAAGAGCCTGCAAGACTTCAACCCTTTCTACATGGGATGGTAAAACCAATTCCTACTTTACCGACCAAGGATAAATGATAATATAGGAAATTCCTACCTTACCGACTGATGATAAAACACTTTTCTGCCTCACCTACCTATGGTAACATACCGACTTTTTTGTTACCGACACTTTTCTACCTTACCTACCTATGGTAACATACCCTACTTATTGTTACCGACACCTTACTACCTTACCGACTTATGGTAACTTACCAACCCAACGACTTACCGACCTACCAGTTACCGACGTTCTACCAGGAGCATACCTCTTTTATGAATATGCTACCTGATACTTTAAAATTTTAAAACTTTAATTTTAAAGATATTAACCAACAAACATATATATATTTATATATATTCTTTCACTAGGAGCATGCCTCTTTCATACACATGCTATCCTAATACTTTAATTTTATTTAAATCAGAAGTTACCGACATACTAACTTACCGACTTACCGACGTATACCTCCTATGAGAATATACTATCCTGATACATTATAAATCTTTAAACCCAAATTTTGAGGACCACAGCCGAATATTTACACATGTTTTTACATAATTCCATATATTTTCAACTCCCTAAACTACAGGGAGGTCCAAATGTTAAATTCCATTATTCTTACAAATTTTGAAGTCTTGTTGGTAAAACATATTTCTTATACGTACACATACTATAGATACTTTTATTTAGCCGTCTACATATACTATATATACGTTACTAAATACGCATATTCATATTGTTTATAACAAAGATTCGACCATGAGCTCATCAGTTAAATAATTTATAATAATTTAAAGATAAGCCGATGCGATAATTTGGCGACGCAAATCTATTGTAATCGAAGGACACCTGTCACATAAATTATACGAAAAAATATCGAATGTCACTGATAACCTTCAAGAAAAATATCAAGTATCAGAAGAATTGTTGCCAAAAGTGACTCATCGATGACTCACCGCATCCGGTTGCATCAGAATTTTTTGCTACTTCCTGATTGGCTACTCTACTTCCCCCACCACCTCAAGACCCAAAAACGGGGACGCAATCATCGTTCAAACGCCTACGCAAAATTGCGTACGCATCACCCTTCTACCGATGAAAAGCTGCGCACGCATCCAATTTTAAGAGGGGAACCAATCATCAGAGACTCCGCCCTGCGAAAAGGAACCTGCTCCCACTCTGCGACAATTGCCCAAAAAGTAGGAATCCCGTTATAAAAACCCATGCAGAGCGACTCTCTTCGCATTTGACTCTCAGTTCTTTCAACGTATAACCTTCACGCAGTCACGAGTATTTATTTTTGAGCCGAAAAGGACTTAGTCCGAGAACTGTCAAATCTTTGTACTTGGAACAAAGTATATTAAAGTTTTATTTTATCATCACTTGAGTCTTCTGCCAGTCATTCAGCACCGGCTCCTTCAACTCTCCTACAGCGACGTCACCGAGGTAGACAGTCCTCCCTGGAGATCTTCAACTTTACTCTGCAGTACTCATTGGTAAGTACATATTACTTTTACTTATTACTTACTTCTATTCTCATTCGCTCTCGTGGTATTCTATTAAACTATTCTATTAAACTATTCTAGTAAACTATTATCTTTCATCAACAACCAATCAAATTATTCGGTTGAATTATTGAAGACTCATTAAAAAGCTTCATTATAAAGACGAATTTATAATCGCTTTCAATTTCCGAACAGACCTTCTTAAGTACATTCATGAAAATCACATATAATGGTAGTATGTCTGTCTCTTTTTATCACTAGATTCTCGGCGCGAGATTCAAACGAATATTATTAAAGGAATCATTTTAACTATTTGATTAAAGGCTAAGCTAGCCGACACGATATCTATCCTTCCATCTTCCAGTACCTCTGTATTCCTTCAACATTATAATAAACGAAATAAAAAGCAATCTATTTTCCTACCTACCGAAAGTCCAGAAATTTCTATGAATCTACATATATTTTTTCATGTATAATATATAAGGAGTTGGGGAACCTGCCATTTTATTTTACCATATTTCATGGCAGTCGGCCATTTTGTGAACAACTTTCAATAGTACATCGCATATTCTTATTGAAGCAATTTGCCAATGATTTAATTCACTTTTATTGTCTCTATTATTTTATTTCATTTTAACAAATTAATTAATTTATTTTATTTAAAATTATATTTGTATGACTCATCGTCGTATGACTCATCATATAATTTATTGAAATATTCTGTTAACGAACACCTGCTGTATGACTCATCATCGTATGATTCATCATTGTATGACTCATTTTTATTTTATTTTATATTCGTATGATTCATCATTGTATGACTCATCATAAAATTTATTATAATATAATTAAATTCATTTATTAAATTAAAATCTTTTATTAAATTGAACATTTGGCAATTTGAATTATTTTAATTTGAATTATTTTATTTTATTATATGAAACATTTTATTCAAATCAATTGATTTCTTGTATTTCATGAACTGTTGCCGCATCTGCGCGATACTTTACCGCTGCATCTGCGCAACTCTATTTTAATTATTTGCGATGGTATATAATTAACATGTCTCCTTATATGATCTTCTCTCTCTAATATACTGGACAGCTTCATCTTTCTCTGATCTGCTATATGTACCAACGACCAAGGAGAGAAACCAAAGAATAAATATGTACTAAAGGATATTAAATAAATCTATATAAATTTGTACTTTTCCTCAAATAAAATGAACTTTTATTTCTTAACACGCACGATCCACAAGCATAATCCTTCGGAAAGCAGATAAATCCAGCGATCCAATCAAAGCAGTTAGGTCCAGAGCTCCCGGCGATCCCGAGGTATAGCCGGCATTGCGCAGGTTGCCTCAAAAGATAAATTGGGAGACGCACTTCGCTCATCTGTATGGTAAGCCCAGCAGGTCTGATCCTAGAATCAGAGAGTGAGGGAATAGTTACCGAAAACTGGAGAAGTAAGACGTAACAGCATCTTGAAAAAAAGCGTTTAATTCACGTTAGTACGTCGCATTGGCGTGCGTTATCCGGATTAAAAGCATTCATTTCTACTTAGTTCAGTAGTTCACATCATCGCATGCTATCTTGAAAAAAAGAGCTTAATTCACATTAATACGTCGCATAGGCGTGCGTTATAGGAATTAAAAGCATTCATTTCTAATTAGTTCAGTAGTTCGCATCAACGCATGCTATCTTGAAAAAAAGTGTTTAATTCAAGTTTGTACGTCGCATAGGCGTACGTAATTCGGATTAAAAGCATTCATTTCTACTTAGTTCAGTACTTCGCATCATCGCATGGTATCTTGAAAAAAAGTGATTAATTCAAGTTCGTACGTCGCATAGGCGTACGTAATTCGGATTAAAAGCATTCATTTCTACTTATTGTAGTTCAGTACTTCGCATCATCGCATGGTATCTTGAAAAAAAGCGTTTAATTCACGTTAGTACGTCGCATTGGCGTGCGTTATCCGGATTAAAAGCATTCATTTCTACTTAGTTCAGTAGTTCGCATCATCGCATGCTATCTTGAAAAAAAGCGTTTAATTCACGTTAGTACGTCGCATTGGCGTGCGTTATCCGGATTAAAAGCATTAATTTCTATTATGTTCAGTACTTCGCAACATTGCATGCTATCTTGAAAAAAAGCGTTTAATTCACGTTAGTTCGTCGCATAGGTGTGCGTTATACGAATTAAAAGCATTCATTTCTACTTAGTTCTGTAGTTCGCATCATCGCATTGTATCTTGAAAAAAAGTGTTTAATTCAAGTTCGTACGTCGCATAGCCGTACGTAATTCGGATTAAAAGCATTCATTTCTACTAAGTTCAGTACTTCACATCATCGCATGGTATCTTGAAAAAAAGTGTTTAATTCAAGTTCGTACGTCGCATAGGCGTACGTAATTCGGATTAAAAGCATTCATTTCTACTTAGTTCAGTACTTCGCATCATTGCATGGTATCTTGAAAAAAAGTGATTAATTCAAGTTCGTACGTCGCATAGGCGTACGTAATTCGGATTAAAAGCATTCATTTCTACTTATTGTAGTTCAGTACTTCGCATCATCGCATGGTATCTTGAAAAAAAAGCGTTTAATTCACGTTAGTACGTCGCATTGGCGTGCGTTATCCGGATTAAAAGCATTCATTTCTACTTAGTTCAGTAGTTCGCATCATCGCATGCTATCTTGAAAAAAAGCATTTAATTCACGTTAGTACGTCGCATTGGCGTGCGTTATCCGGATTAAAAGCATTCATTTCTACTTAGTTCAGTAGTTCGCATCATCGCATGCTATCTTGAAAAAAAGCGTTTAATTCACGTTAGTACGTCGCATTGGCGTGCGTTATCCGGATTAAAAGCATTAATTTCTATTATGTTCAGTACTTCGCAACATTGCATGCTATCTTGAAAAAAAGCGTTTAATTCACGTTAGTACGTCGCATAGGTGTGCGTTATACGAATTAAAAGCATTCATTTCTACTTAGTTCAGTAGTTCGCATCATCGCATGGTATCTTGAAAAAAAGTGTTTAATTCAAGTTCGTACGTCGCATAGCCGTACGTAATTCGGATTAAAAGCATTCATTTCTACTAAGTTCAATACTTCACATCATCGCATGGTATCTTGAAAAAAAGTGTTTAATTCAAGTTCGTACGTCGCATAGGCGTACGTAATTCGGATTAAAAGCATTCATTTCTACTTAGTTCAGTACTTCGCATCATTGCATGGTATCTTGAAAAAAAGTGATTAATTCAAGTTCGTACGTCGCATAGGCGTACGTAATTCGGATTAAAAGCATTCATTTCTACTTATTGTAGTTCAGTACTTCGCATCATCGCATGGTATCTTGAAAAAAAGCGTTTAATTCACGTTAGTACGTCGCATTGGCGTGCGTTATCCGGATTAAAAGCATTCATTTCTACTTAGTTCAGTAGTTCGCATCATCGCATGCTATCTTGAAAAAAAGCATTTAATTCACGTTAGTACGTCGCATTGGCGTGCGTTATCCGGATTAAAAGCATTAATTTCTATTATGTTCAGTACTTCGCAACATTGCATGCTATTTTGAAAAAAAGCGTTTAATTCACGTTAGTACGTCGCATAGGTGTGCGTTATACGAATTAAAAGCATTCATTTCTACTTAGTTCAGTAGTTCGCATCATCGCATGCTATCTTGAAAAAAAGCGTTTAATTCACGTTAGTACGTCGCATAGGCGTGCGTTATACGAATTAAAAGCTTTTGTTACGTTTGAATTCGTTGTTACGTCTCGATCGTAACTTCTCACGTATTTATTTGTTACGCAATTGTAACTTCTCTCTATTTCTTTTTCAGGGCAACCTGCCAAGCCGGCTATACCCTAGGACGCCGAGAGACTAAGAATCTTTTGCGCTTCTTTCAGGAGAGGGATTGACGATGGAAAATAAATTAGGTGCGTTGAACCTGACCCAATTTATCCTTTTTGATCTGTTTTCTTTTATTAGTTCACTTCCTTAAAGCTTTACAAATTTTTTATTATTATTATTATTATTATTATTATTTGACAGTTGTAGGTAATGTATATCGTTATACGTATAGATGTGTGTATGTAGTTAATGTTCTTCTCTATAGCATTTCTAAGGCGATATCTATAGGCGATATGGTTATTATTCGCGGTTGTTGAAGAAATTATCTCGCTGCAAGTATTCATAGATCTCGATAAAATCTTCGTCTGTTAGTCCTGCGAGGGGTTGGATACTGCTTGGTAAGACCAGGTCCTCTGGTTCTGGGTAGAAATTTGGTTCAGGGGGATCCTGAACTTGACCTGGGTTGGATGGACCAGCCTCAGTTTCTGTGCTTTGTTCTATGGGTCTTCGTTCTTCCGGTATGGAAGGAAGATCTTCCGGTGTCCTGACCAGCGAGTAGCTGGGATTGGATGAATCCTGGATGGGGGAGTAGTTGGGCGATGGCGACCTGATTCTGGGCTGTTGTTCCTCTTGAAGAACCGCTGGAGGGTTTCGGGGAGGACGATAAGGGTATGCGCGGGAGGGCGCGAAACTACGCACTGGGGAGTACCTTGTTACTCTGCTTGTTAAGTCGTTCTCGTCGGCAAACAACTGACGAGCTATAGGGAGCCTAAGTACCGACCGTGAGGCACGCCTGCGGCGTATACCCGCGGCACGGAGGGGAATTTCACGTCCAACGGAAGAAGTTCGGCGGGGGTTAACCATCTACCGAGGGAATATGACTATTTAGTATATTTGATGCGATTGATTTAACACAAAAGGGGTTTACTTACGATGATG
Source organism: Camponotus floridanus (assembly GCF_003227725.1). Classification (NCBI taxonomy): domain Eukaryota; kingdom Metazoa; phylum Arthropoda; class Insecta; order Hymenoptera; family Formicidae; genus Camponotus; species Camponotus floridanus. The sequence continues at coordinate 188,837 of NW_020229363.1, forward strand.
CGTAGAAAGGTACCTGTTAAGATGAATGGTTTTATAAGGTAAATGTAGTCACAGCAAGGTGGTTCATAGAGTTAAGACGAATAATACGGCTTAACGGATTATTGTGAGATAAACGAATGTAGATTATGATAGTATATCTCACTCGTTCTCATATAATGGTTGAAACGTTCGGTTATATACAGTTCATTGGGGTACAACAATTAACGATTTATTTAATATATCTTGAATTTTCAGGGGCATGCGGTTGCACCGAGAGGTCCGGAGATTCAGGGGGGTACAGACAAGGATACGGGTAAGAGCGGCTGGCTTACTTCAGATAAGTATAAAATTCATGAAATGTTTCGGTAGTTAACTTGTAAGCCAGTGCATAAATTCTATTATTTCGACAGATCCTCTAGGAGCGAGTCTTAGATTCTGAGTCTAGTATCGATGTGCAAGACGTCACGTCACAGCGGCACAGGATCCACGGAGAAATTCTTTCAGAGAAGCTCTCCGTGAAAGCGACAGAGGAGTAGAATTTGCTACTCAATGCACATCGAGTGACTAACTCGAACGACGCTGCACTCTAGGATACGCTTCGAGCGTTCTCAGAGGGTCGGTTGAAATTTAAATTATTCAACTCGAAAGAAAAATTTAAAGTCTGTATACGGACAGGTAGGATTCGAGGAAAATTGTCATACAACGAATGATAATTTATTTAGCATATTTTGAATTTCCAGGAGCATGCGGCTGCACCGAGAGGTCTGGAGATTCAAGGATACAGACGAGGGTACGGGTAAGAGCGGCTGGCTTACTTCAGATAAGTATAAAATTCATGAAATGTTTTGATAGTTAACTTGTAAGCCAGTGCATAAATTCTATTATTTCGACAGATCCTCTAGGAGCGAGTCTTAGATTCTGAGTCTAGTATCGATGTGCAAGACGTCACGTCACAGCGGCACAGGATCCACGGAGAAATTCTTTCAGAGAAGCTCTCCGTGAAAGCGGCAGAGGAGTAGAATTTGCTACTCAATGCACATCGAGTGACTAACTCGAACGACGCTACACTCTAGGATACGCTTTGAGCGTTCTCAGAGGATCGGTTGAAATTTAAATTATTCAACTCCAAGAAAAATTTAAAGTCTGTATACGGGCTGGTAGGATTCTGGGAAAATTGTCAATAGGCCTAGAATAAATCGAACTAATATACAAAGTTATTATCAAGGTTGATTAAGAATGATTATTATTTTATTATTTCCTTACCGGATGACGGGATCAGTGGAAGAATAAAGGCACCGCTGCTCCTTCCCTGGATTGCTCGACCTCGGTGAGAACCTGAAGAAGTGGCAAGGCAGCGCAGAAAATGGCCAAAGACTCAGAGGTTGCTGGATGGTAGCACTTTATTAAAGTGTTAATGTTGATACAGCTCTCTTAATAGAGATTGAGACTAAGTCCCGAAAGAAAAAAAGTCAAAATCGCGACTAAGTTATTTTCGAATATGCTAAGGTGTCCGGTAGGCTTCTAGGTTTTTCCTCTTCGAGAGCTGGAGATCTAATGGCGTAGAGAGAGGCTGAGACTTGACGCCCGAGGTGCCTTAAATACCTTCCTCTGGTTCGATGTTTAATGGTAGGGAGAAGAGGTGGGCCTCTTCGGTGATTGGTGGGTCGGCTGCTGGAGCTATCCCTTCCTGCTATGAGTTTGCGATGTGGTGGGTGAGAGTTTTGTGGTAGGGATTGCAAGTCTTGAGTCTTAGATTTATTAAATAATTTTAGAATAATTTTTAATAATGATTTTTAACAATCAGAATTTTTTTATAATATCATATTTATGTCATTAGAAAATTTGAGTTCGATTTATAGCAATTGTTTAAATTTTAAGTGATATTTTGGTAAATTCTGATGTATTAAACCATTATTATTACAATGATTTTCACAATGGTGCATATATAGTTAAAATTAATAATTAGTAATTAATTAATAATTAGTAAATTAATAATTAGTAATAATTAGTAAAAAAAAATTTAGCATTTGGATTGCTATAAGAGGTTTTTCTTTGCAGGTTCTAACGCAACGGATGCGAAGATGGCTTATCTCTTTTCTAAAAATAGATATGCTGGGTGTCCTTCGAAGAATGCTCATCGCATTCTTTCTCTTTATAAGACACGTTAGTAACAGTAATATTTTTTAAATGAATTACCTTTTAAAATTCGTTTACGTGGCTTAAACTGGCATATTACACGTAATATTCCCAGGTTTAATAATTATCTTAAGACTAATTATTGAGATTTATCATTTACAAGATATATTTTTATTTATTTAATAAAGGCTTCAACAATTAGAATTTTTTGTGGTTTTATATGTATATATTTTAAAATTTTCAAAGTCGACTTTTAATGATTACTCAAGTCTATGAATAATATTTTAATAAATTCTAATGCGTTAAGCCATTATTATTACAATAAATTTTACAATAAGAATATATGGAAATTAATTATCGCTTTACTTAATAGTTGTTATATCGCTAAAAGAAATTTCATTCCTACATTTCTCAGAATTACATATGAAAAAGCGGCTCATTTTACTTCTAAGAATGATTACGACGGATGTGCTCAAAGAATTCATTGCACACTCTACCGTGATCTTTTATTCAAGAGGTCTTTTGATTTTGACAATATTTTATTCTTTGAAGATTTTCGTTTGGGCGACTTTTATGTTAGCACATATATATATATGTGTGTATATGTATAGATATGTATTCGCATATTGCTTATGAAAATTGATTTCAGCAAGTTTTTACTGAATCGTATTTAATAATCATTGTATAAGATTAATAATTATTGTATAAAATCTTGGGGTTATTAATATTAATTATTTGTTAATATTCGTAATATATATATATATATATATGTTTTGTGTGCCGATTAATTTTGTCGCGGTAGCAGTCTATTATATCTCTTCCTTTGTTTTATTGTTAAATTTGTTACAAAATATATATATGCATATAGTATGCGTATATATATAGGGATATTTTTGGACATGTTAATATATATATATATGTCAATTTTCATCGCGAAACTCATTTATTATATTTATACTTTTATTTTATTAGATTTTGTTATAAAATATATATGCGTATATGCGAATTTATTCAATTTAAATGTCACATATAGTATGCATATATATGGGGATATTGTTGGACAAGTTAACATATATATGTTAATTTCTATCGCGACGCGTATTTATTGTATTTATACCTTTATTTTATTGAGTTTTGTTGTAAAGTATATATGCGTATATGCAAATTTATTCGATTTATATGTTACATATAGTATGCATATATATGGGGATATTTCTGGACATGTAAATATATATATGTGTCAATTTCTATCGCGACGCGTATTTATCGTATTTATACCGTTATTTTATTGAGTTTGGTTATAAAATATATATGCGTATATGTAAATTTATTCAATTTATATGTTACATATAGTGTGCATATACAGGGTGAGTCATTTTAAGTGACGGACTAAAATTTCTCGAAAACTATAGGAGATACAGAAAAATGTTTCAAACAAAAATTGTAGGGTGTGAAGGGGGACATAAGATGGTAGCATTGGTTTGACCTTGGAAAGTCATTTGAATGTCACATAAAAGTCACCTTCAATTTCTTAAATTGAACCCACTATTTTTCATTACATATTCTTGTAGCTTATCTCGAGAGCTTTCCAAAACACTACAGACAAATGTTTTTTCATTAAATACTTTTTGAGTTATAAGGCTTCAAAGTTTGCAGTACTTCGATATAAAATGCAAAATATCTCGTAAAATATTTAGTTTTCGGTAGTCTTACCCTAATACTTTTATGCACAAGATAATGAGACAAAATTATTGGTGCAAAGAAAACGCATGATTGTTTATAACAAAAAGTGCATTGCAAATTACACATTTTTTATCATAAGCAATCATACGTTTTCTTTGCACCAATAGTTTTGTCTCATTATCCTGTGCATAAAAGTATTAGGGTAAGACTACCGGAAACTAAATATTTTACGAGATATTTTGCATTTTATATCGAAGTACTGCAAACTTTGAAGCCTTATAACTCAAAAAGTATTTAATGAAAAAACATTTGTCTGTAGTGTTTTGGAAAGCTCTCGAGATAAGCTACAAGAATATGTAATGAAAAATAGTGGGTTCAATTTAAGAAATTGAAGGTGACTTTTATGTGACCTTCAAATGACTTTCCAAGGTCAAACCAATGCTACCATCTTATGTCCCCCTTCACACCCTACAATTTTTGTTTGAAACATTTTTCTGTATCTCCTATAGTTTTCGAGAAATTTTAGTCCGTCACTTAAAATGACTCACCCTGTATATAGGGATATTTCTGGACATGTTAATATATATATGTGTCAATTTCTATCGCGACGCGTATTTATTGTATTTATACCTTTATTTTATTGGATTTTGTTATAAAATATATATGCATATGTGTACATGTAGTCAGTTCACATGTTACATATAGTATGCATATATATGTATATAGAGGTGTATGATACTGGATAATAGTGTGATATTAATAGAAAATGCTTTGTTAATGCTTAATTATAAAAGAGAAGTCGATGTATTAATTAGGTTTGCACTCATGTGAGCGCGAATTTAGATCTTCCCTCTGCCTTTAGGTCGGGAGAGGATGTTTAAAAATTCCAATGGAGATAACGCGACGTGCTGGACTTGGCCTTGCACGTTTATTCGACTTGTAGAGTTATACGCATAATATTCTTCGTACAATATTATCCGTAAGTACATATATTATTTCTTTATTTTTCTCGTGTTTTCACGTTTTATTTCCCTTGACTTAATGATACATGTATATTATGCATGGTAGAGCTTGCTGCTATTATACTCATTATTATAAATTTTTCATTTTTATTTAGTAAAGTTTTGAGTTTTGATTCTATGTTTCGAGTGTTATTTCACACGTTATGTAGCTGGGCCTTATTCATTTCTCGGAAGATTTTAGTTTTACATTATTAAATTTGCATATGTTCATATGCACGTATATATATATATATATATATATATATATATATATATATATATATATGTACGTATAAGAGTGCTCATATGTAAATGTTCGTGCATTTTACAATTGTGTATATACATTTTATATTCATAGTAGCTATAGGTGTCCATCCTTAATATTATTACTTTATTTATTCAGGCGATACTTTTGCCAGGGGGGTACCCGGTGAGTAGGAACACGAATATAGGGTGTCCATATATTTTCGTCATATGAAGACTTACTAGTAAGTAATATTCTGACATAATTATACTTGTAAGGTTTGGTATTATGAAATTTTGTCATTAAAGTACTTGAAAAAGGGGGATTATTATAAATGAAAACTTTTTATATGAAGTGTTAATATTTTATAAGGCTTGGTACACGCATTCATATATAGAAGAGCGTGATCGTAAATGTTCGTGGTTGATTTTTGATGGTGTTTATTGGCCTTATTCTGACTTTTAAATTATTTTAATCTAAGTTTTATGTTATTTCGGTTCATTTATGCTAGTTGGTTTTTCTTTCTTTTCATTGGCTCATGTGTATATGCCTTAAGCATATAGATGCTTTTGCAATGGCATCTATATGCCTTAAGCATATAGATGCCATTTTGTTATACTTAATGCTTTGCAATTTTTTATAAAATTTTGGCAGCCCCGTGTTAGAAATTATTATCCTTATGACCGAATATTATTTTATATTAATTTTTCAGGCGTACAGGAGGGGGTCACGTGACTTCGTCATATAAGGTATTCTTATTTGATTTTCAGGTAAGATCAATTTAAATTATTATTTGTGTTGTGGGCCGCTAGTATTTGGTTAAATTTCGTTATTAGCTTATTATAAGTGAATTTTTTATTTGTCAAGGTTTTATTATTCATTTATTATTGGTTATATAAGAGTGGATTCATATATATATATATATATATATATATATATATATATATATGTATAATTATTCGGATTATTTTGTAGAATTGGAAGCTAGATTTTATTACCAAGATTTTGTTTCTGAAATTTTTTAATCATTAATATTTTTATTAATTTATGGTCTAAGAACATATTCATTTTTATTTGTTTTTAGGTATCAACAGGTGTAGCAAGAAAAATAAGCAGTGCTGAATTAAAATGTTGATGGTCAAGGATATATTATTATTTCTAAGGGTAAGTTTTATTAAAATTTATGCGAATTCATTATTGTTATTATTATTGTTATTAGTGTTATTATTATTATTTGCATTTAAACAATTTCAATTTTAATCATAGTGAATTATTAGTACCATGTAATTTATTAGTTTTATCAATTGTTAAATTTTGGTTATTATCTTACGTTTTTATTTATAATTTTGTCTTTACAGGTTTCATAGGATATTCATTAAATATTCATTGTTGGTTGGGGATTAATATATATATATATATATATATCTCTTGTAATTATTCAGTGGCACTTAAATTATATTTTTAACATTTATTATTCTTGTATTTGTTATGTTATCCTTTTGACGATATTAAGTCGGACACTAGTAATTTTGGTTTTAATGATATTATTTAGAGGGAGAGTTCGTTTGATATTTATACGATTTTGTTTTGTATTTCGATTATTAGTATCGCGATATTATTTAGTGCATAGCTATTATTTATTTGGTTTTATGATTTGTAGGTTATACTGGGAGCAGTATATCGACGGTCAATGGAAAATAAAATATTATCGTCGTGAGGGGTTACATCTATATACCCAATATGTTGGAATTATTATTCTAGAGATGTGTACGGGAGCATTTTCACCCAAATTTGGACGTCATTTTTTTGATGAATTAGTCGACTAGTGTGGTGATCTACTTGGTTATGGTATCATGATTATATTATTTTTATAATTCTATTGTAAAAGATCTCGAAGTTACAACACTTTTGTTTGGTAAATTTGATTGTTAGCATCATATTTATACTTCTAGTGAGTAGGGACTGTTATTTTAGAACTATATACGGGAGCATATTAGGACGTGTACTTATTTTGATGAATTAATCGATTAGTGCGTTGATCTACTTGGTAATGGGATCACAATTATGCCCTTAGTATATCTCTATTGCAAAAGATATCGAAGTTACAAACATTTTAAATTTTTGTTCATGGGGTTGCCTTTAAAATTTTACTGCTAGAATAATCACCGGAGAAGTTACTAGAAGGTTATTAAATTTTTATCGTTAACCTTTACTTATTTAATGAATTATTCCAACAAAGTCTACGCTAAGTATTGGCTTTATTTGTATTAATTGTTTTATTTCTTTTACAGGTTACCGAATGGGAGCGTACATATATCTATATACGGGGAAGAAGAGGGTTGATGGATCAACATTTCTACGTCGAAAATTATAGGGGTTATTTCAACGCATAATTTTATATATATATATATATATATATATATACATATATATATATATATATATGTTTTTGGTTAAGACATCGGTGTTGTAAGGATTTTTGATTATATAAGTATTTTTAATGGTACTGTTATAAGACGTACTTATTAATATTATGTTATTATATTTTTAACACGTTTAAAATATTTAATTATTATATTTTTAATTATTTAAAGGCGATTGTGTTGCTTTTGTGATTATATAATTTGCTTTGCCTGTCATGTCCTATGCATATTAATTGTTTAATCAATTTCGTCGAGTAATTTATCAAGTCTGTCGCTAAAATTTAATTATTAAGTTTTATCGTTAATATTTGATTCTTCCAATTATATTTTATTATTGATGTTTCATTAAAATTTTGAGATTCGTTAACTAATTAATTTTCCTCTTTCAGGTGCAGGACTACCGCGGCTTTACTTTTGAATGATATTTGGATTTGTCGATGTCGAGGTGGATGATTATTAAAAATCGCTCACATCGCGGGATTTTATATAGATCTTGATTGTTAGTATTAATTTCTTTTTAGAGGTAGTTAAGGAATACAAGGTTTAAAATTATATTATTAACTAACAAGAATGTGTATACGTATATGTATCAAAATTTTAATATTGGTTTGTATGTCTTAAGATATTAATTTTATAAATGGCATACAATAAGATTTTATAAATGTCGATACTTTTGCTTTATATAAATGTGTTACGTCCCGCTACAAAAATTTATTTTAAATATATAATCAATATATAATCACATTACATTACTACTTATATACTCTCTCGAGTTAGTTTTTTTGCTATTATATAATCGAATAATAATATAAAATTATAGAAGATCAAAATGCTGTATTATTCATACAAAGAGAATATTTCTAAAAATACTTCATTCACTCTTTATATAAAGAAAACTCAGTTATATTTAATTATTCTATATAATGAACCCACATTACATGTGCAAAAGATTCTTTAAATTCATATTAAAACTCTATAGTAAATAGCACATTGATCTTCTTGCCTTATTTTTTATAAAATATAAATTGCAATAAGCCTGCATGGCTTAAGAGATGAAACGCGCCTATAAAACTTCAACACTATTTACTCTCAATGCGCCTATATAACGTTGATCATATATACATACAGTAAAATTCTATATTAAATACTTTAATACTAATCTTATATTATTTTCAGCTCTTATAAGGGGATCAAAAACGCTATAATACAAATAATTCACTCTAATTACTGCAATTACAATATCCTTTCGCCTAGAAAAGCATTATAATTCATATTAAATAGCCTTATTGATCTTCCTTCTATTAAGCGCCTGCAAAACCGCAGCCGTTTATACTCTTAAAGCGCCTACAGACTCTATATCGTATATACAAACGCCTAAAAACTTATACCTTTAATACAGTATAAGCAGCGCCTACAGAATAGTAACCTCTTATACTTTTAAAGAGCCTGCAAGACTTCAACCCTTTCTACATGGGATGGTAAAGTCAATTCCTACTTTACCGACCAAGGATAAATGATAATATAGGAAATTCCTACCTTACCGACTGATGATAAAACAGATTTCTACTTTACCGACTTTTTGTTACCGACACTTTTCTACCTTACCTACCTATGGTAACATACCGACTTTTTGTTACCGACACCTTACTACCTTACCGACTTATGGTAACTTACCAACCCAACGACTTACCGACCCACCAGTTACCGACGTTCTACCAGGAGCATACCTCTTTTATGAATATGCTACCCTGATACTTTAAAATTTTAAAACTTTAATTTTAAAGATATTAACCAACAAATATATATATATTTATATATATTCTTTCACTAGGAGCATGCCTCTTTCATATACATGCTATCCTAATACTTTAATTTTATTTAAATTCAGAAGTTACCGACATACTAACTTACCGACTTACCGACGTATACCTCTTATGAGAATATACTATCCTGATACATTATAAATCTCTAAACCCAAATTTTGAGGACCACAGCCGAATATTTACACATGTTTTTACATAATTCCATATATTTTCGACTCCCTAATCTACAGGGAGGTCCAAATGTTAAATTCCATTATTCTTACAAATTTTGAAGTCTTGTTGGTAAAACATATTTCTTATACGTACACATACTATAGATACTTTTATTTAGCCGTCTACATATACTATATATGCGTTACTAAATACGCATATTCATATTGTTTATAACAAAGATTCGACCATGAGCTCATCAGTTAAATAATTTATAATAATTTAAAGATAAGCCGGTGCGACAATTCGGCGACGCAAATCTATTTTAATCGAAGGACACCTGTCACATAAATTATACGAAAAAATATCGAATGTCACTGATAACCTTCAAGAAAAATATCAAGTATCAGAAGAATTGTTGCCAAAAGTGACTCATCGATGACTCACCGCATCCGGTTGCATCAGAATTTTTGCTACTTCCTGATTGGCTACTCTACTTCCCCCACCACCTCAAGACCCAAAAACGGGGACGCAATCATCGTTCAAACGCCTACGCAAAATTGCGCACGCATCACCCTTCTACCGATGAAAAGCTGCGCACGCATCCAATTTTAAGAGGGGAACCAATCATCAGAGACTCCGCCCTGCGAAAAGGAACCTGCTCCCACTCTGCGACAATTGCCCAAAAAGTAGGAATCCCGTTATAAAAACCCATGCAGAGCGACTCTCTTCGCATTTGACTCACGGTTCTCTTATATTATTAAATTCGCATTTGACTCGATTTGACTCTTAGTTCTTTCAACGTATAACCTTCACGCAGTCACGAGTATTTATTTTTGAGCCAAAAAGGACTTAGTCCGAGAACTGTCAAATCTTTGTACTTGGAACAAAGTATATTAAAGTTTTATTTTATCATCACTTGAGTCTTCTGCCAGTCATTCATCACCGGCTCCTTCAACTCTCCTACAGCGACGTCACCGAGGTAGACTGTCCTCCCTGGAGATCTTCAACTTCACTCTGCAGTACTCATTGGTAAGTACCTATTTCTTTTATTTTACATACTTCTTTACTCTCGTGATTCGCAACGATATTCTACTACATTTACTATCTCTTTATTACGATCTACTACGATCAATTATTGCATCTATGTCTACTCTTGAGATGCCTATACGCAATTATAATTAAACAATTGAAATAATATTGCAATTACACGTCTGATACATAAAGATTTATCGAAGATATTATTAGTATTATTAATTGAATCATTAATACGAATTATCGAAGACTCATTAAAGAGCTTCATCATAAAGACGAATTTATAATCGATTTCAATTTCCGAACAGACTTCCTTAAGTACATTCATGAAAATCACATATAACGGTAGTATGTCTGTCTCTTTTTATCACTAGATTCTCGGCGCGAGATTCAAACGAATATTATTAAAGGAATCATTTTAACTATTTGATTGAAGGCTAAGCAAGCCGATACGGTATCTATCCTTTCATTTTCCAGTACCTCTGTATTCCTTCAGCTTTATAATAAACGAAATAAAAAGCAATCTATTTCCCTATCTACCGAAAGTCCAGAAATTTCTACGAATCTACATATATTTTTCATGTATAATATATAAGGAGTTGGGGAACCTGCCATCTTGTTTTACCATATTTCATGGCAGCCCGCCATTTTGTGAACGACTTTTAATAGTACATCGCATATTCTTATTGAAGCAATTTGCCAATGAATTAATTCACTTTTATTAACTTTATTATTTTATTTCATTTTAACAAATTAATTAATTTATTTTATTTAAAATTATATTTGTATGACTCATCGTCGTATGACTCATCATATAATTTATTGAAATATTCTGTTAACGAACACCTGCTGTATGACTCATCATCGTATGATTCATCATTGTATGACTCATTTTTATTTTATTTTATATTCGTATGATTCATCATTGTATGACTCATCATAAAATTTATTATAATATAATTAAATTCATTTATTAAATTAAAATCTTTTATTAAATTGAACATTTGGCAATTTGAATTATTTTAATTTGAATTATTTTATTTTATTATATGAAACATTTTATTCAAATCAATTGATTTCTTGTATTTCACGAACTGTTGCCGCATCTGCGCGATACTTTACCGCTGCATCTGCGCAACTCTATTTTAATTACTTGCGATGATACATAATTAACATGCCTCCTTATATGATCTTCTCTCTCTAATATGCTGGACTGCTTCATCTCTCTTTGATCTGCTATATGCGTATAAATATTTATTTGCGATAATACGTCACTCTATTGCAATATTCATTTTTAACAGGTTTCACTTAACATCAGCAATCGTGAGTATTCATCATACATCCCCATGAATAAATATTCGAATTCTAAATAACAATTTACCCCTAGATGGTTAGAGTCAGGCAGCGCAACTCGAATAATAAAAGATCCCTTATTCCTATACGGAATCCGGGCGTACAGAGACGCTCCCTCTTACGCGAACCTCGCGAATCAATCATCAGTCATCCGTCAGGTGACACAGAAACAGCCATAGAAATTGTCCAGGCAAGCGAAGACAATACAGTTACCATTACCGAAAGTCCCCCTGCTTTCCCTACTACATCGGAGATTCTCCCCGACTATCAAGAGTCAGAACCAGAGGAAGAAAACATAGAAATAACCAGCGACGTCCATAACGACAGCTTCCTCCTGGAGATTAACATCGGACAGCCGCACATACAAATACCTGTGGAGGCATTTCTCGCCTGGGAACGAGAAGCCGAGATCAGACGGACTCCAGTTACGCACGATAAGCAGACGCAGTGCCCTGAAATCTCCCTTTCCCCTAGCCATGCGCCTGCATACTCTAGAGAATACTCACCAGTTTTGAATTCGCACCACAGATGGTATCTTCTCCCTGAAGAAGACCCTGAGCAGACATTAAACAATATTTTCTACGGCATAGACGAGGTAGATTAAATCCTCCATTTTGTATTACGCGCCCACGATCAAAGAGAGAAGACCAAAGATTAAAATGTACTAGAGGATATTAAATAAATCTATATAAATTTGTACTTTTCCTAAAATAAAGTGAATCTTTATTTCTTAACACGCACGATCCACAAGCATAATCCTTCGGAAAGCAGATAAATCCAGCGATCCAATCAAAGCAGTTAGGTCCAGAGCTCCCGGCGATCCCGAGGTATAGCCGGCATTGCGCAGGTTGCCTCAAAAGATAAATTGGGAGACGCACTTCGCTCATCTGTATGGTAAGCCCAGCAGGTCTGATCCTAGAATCAGAGAGTGAGGGAATAGTTACCGAAAACTGGAGAAGTAAGACGTAACAACATGAAATATTGAATTATCATTAATCATATAATAATTTTAAATTTTGATTAATGCATTAAGATTTCGATTGTTCATATATCAAAATGATTTTATCTAATTTATTACAATTTGTTTAGGAATACTGTTGCTGGAAATATCTTTTATTAATTCTCATTGGTCAAAGCATTGATTTCTCAAGGGATTATTATTTTGTCTTAGTTTATTCGCGATATCCGTGTAGGACAAAAATCGTCGTGTTTAATATATGTACATGTGTGTGTATTAATTATATTTTTATTATATATTTTTCCTATACGTTATTAGAGAATATATATATATATATATTCATTAGGGAAAAGGAAGCTTATAAATCATTTCATATTTATGGTTTGATAATCATAAAGAAATTACATAAGTAAGCGTAAATGTTTCCCTTTGTATTATTATTGTATATATTTATAATGTTAACTTATTATTTCTTTTGTTATTACAAGGGATCCTATATATGTATTATTTAATTTTCTATAACATGGCGATTGACTATTATTGTTAGTAATTTGCCTTACGCGTATTTATTTATAATTAGGTTATGTAATATATGCATGTGTCCGATGTACATATTATTAAAATTTGTATCCTTAGTTATTGGTTGGTCATTTGTCATGAAATAATTTAATATTAATGTGCAGTGTTAAATTGAGAATTTTTGAATTTTGATTATATTATCTTGGAGGGTCATTATCCTCTTCAATTATTTTATAGGAAATTGTATATAGACCTTTTATTAATTACGATTTTTCTTTTTCAGGTTTCTAGTGGTGAGAATCTACAATTAAGAGAGTTTACGTGGGAGAGAGAGAGATGTTCAAGCCTATGATTTGTGCTACAAGATTCCAACGATATATATATATAAGCATAGACGTTCTTATTATTATATTTTTATTTATTCTTTTGGTTCAACAAAATGGTTTATAAATCAATTTTATTTCATTGAAAAAAAAACTCTTATTAATTTCTGGTTAGCACATATTATATTTATTTAATAAATTCTGTATGTCATAAAGACTAATTAGGGGACTTTTACTTATCCGACAGACCAAATAGAAACAGATACGGATTTTAATTTTATTTAATTTATTCTCTTGAATTTTAAGTCATTATATTTATAAATTTTGTTGATGATCAGGTACATTTTGTTGTTCCGTTTGGTGTATCTATGTGTATGTCTTGTTTAATAATTAGGTTAGTAGGATCAATTTCAGATATATATGTATATATAAGAGGCGGTATTTATGCTTGTTTAAAAATGTAATCTTATTTCAACAAATCTGTTGGTCATGGTATTAGAGTTTATTATTAGAAGTGTCATGTATAAGAGTTATAATTTTTCTTTTGAACGTATTGTACGTTTATTCTCGGTTATTTGTTCGTAATGTAATGAGTACGTATTTTTACTGAGTGGCTTTATATGAATATATATATATCACTATTATAAAGACGATTTTATTTAGTTTTTGTGCAGAGTTTATTTTATTAATTATTTGTATTAAGCATTTTTGCTTGTAAATCAAGTCTTTGCGTCTCCTTTTATATGGTTAGGTCCTTAAGGTTATATGGCTAATAATTATTTAAAAGGGCCTTGTGGAGCAATTCCATTAATGCTAATCGTTGAGGGTTTTGATTCTTACTTATAAGAGTGTTTCTTGTCTCTACTGGAAAATATGGGATTATTAGATTTGGCTTATATCGATGGGTTTTCCTTTACAGATTCTTAAAATTGGGGATCTATGTACGAGTATACGCGTATAAGGCGGAAAATATTCTAATTATTTGAAGAGTGTGAATTGTATATACTTATCGGAAGGATAATTGATCTTACATTTTACGATACTTTAACTAAAACTTAAATCTATTCTACGCAAGTATATATGTTTTCCTTTTCTTTTCTTTCATATATTGTTTTTTTTTGTTATTTCATATATTGTTTTTTTTTTGTTAACAAAATGAATCGTTATCGAACCTGTTTTATTACGATTAATTATTCAGATAGTGAGAGATATTTGTAAATTTGAAATTCTTTACATTATTATGGCTTTATGATTTTCAATATAGTTAATTAAAGTTTATTCAATAAGTTTCCAATGATAACGGTTAGGTTCATTTTGTTAGATTTTGTCTATATATATATATTTATAAATATATTTGCTATTCCTAGTTTTACGGTTAGTTCCACTAGTATAACGAAATTTTATAGAGAGTAATAACGATATGATAATATTATAACATTCTATTGATATTTCTTTATAATTTTCAGGTATTCTGTAGCGACTTTCAATGAGTGTACTACACATATGCTGTCAGCGAGGGACAGATATATATATATATAGACGTTATTATATAACAATAGTAGGTAAAGATTATGATATAGATATAGTTTTGGAATTTTAATATGCGATATAGTGTAGTATAAAGATTTTGAAAATTTTTCATTGCGGGACGTAACAGTATCTTGAAAAAAAGTGATTAATTCAAGTTCGTACGTCGCATAGGCGTACGTAATTCGGATTAAAAGCATTCATTTCTACTTAGTTCAGTACTTCGCATCATTGCATGGTATCTTGAAAAAAAGTGATTAATTCAAGTTCGTACGTCGCATAGGCGTACGTAATTCGGATTAAAAGCATTCATTTCTACTTAGTTCAGTACTTCGCATCATTGCATGGTATCTTGAAAAAAAGTGATTAATACAAGTTCGTACGTCGCATAGGCGTACGTAATTCGGATTAAAAGCATTCATTTCTACTTATTGTAGTTCAGTACTTCGCATCATCGCATGGTATCTTGAAAAAAAGCGTTTAATTCACGTTAGTACGTCGCATTGGCGTGCGTTATCCGGATTAAAAGCATTCATTTCTACTTAGTTCAGTACTTCGCATCATCGCATGGTATCTTGAAAAAAAGTGATTAATTCAAGTTCGTACGTCGCATAGGCGTACGTAATTCGGATTAAAAGCATTCATTTCTACTTATTGTAGTTCAGTACTTCGCATCATCGCATGGTATCTTGAAAAAAAGCGTTTAATTTACGTTAGTACGTCGCATTGGCGTGCGTTATCCGGATTAAAAGCATTCATTTCTACTTAGTTCAGTAGTTCGCATCATCGCATGCTATCTTGAAAAAAAGCGTTTAATTCACGTTAGTACGTCGCATTGGCGTGCGTTATCCGGATTAAAAGCATTAATTTCTATTATGTTCAGTACTTCGCAACATTGCATGCTATCTTGAAAAAAAGCGTTTAATTCACGTTAGTACGTCGCATAGGTGTGCGTTATACGAATTAAAAGCATTCATTTCTACTTAGTTCTGTAGTTCGCATCATCGCATGCTATCTTGAAAAAAAGCGTTTAATTCACGTTAGTACGTCGCATAGGCGTGCGTTATACGAATTAAAATCTTTCATTTCTGCTTAGTTCAGTAGTTCACATCATCGCATGGTATCTTGAAAAAAAGTGTTTAATTCAAGTTCGTACGTCGCATAGGCGTACGTAATTCGGATTAAAAGCATTCATTTCTACTTAGTTCAGTACTTCGCATCATTGCATGGTATCTTGAAAAAAAGCGTTTAATTTACGTTAGTACGTCGCATTGGCGTGCGTTATCCGGATTAAAAGCATTCATTTCTACTTAGTTCAGTAGTTCGCATCATCGCATGCTATCTTGAAAAAAAGCGTTTAATTCACGTTAGTACGTCGCATTGGCGTGCGTTATCCGGATTAAAAGCATTCATTTCTGCTTAGTTCAGTACTTCGCATCATGGCATGGTATCTTGAAAAAAAGTGATTAATTCAAGTTCGTACGTCGCATAGGCGTACGTAATTCGGATTAAAAGCATTCATTTCTACTTAGTTCAGTAGTTCGCATCATCGCATGCTATCTTGAAAAAAAGCGTTTAATTCACGTTAGTACGTCGCATAGGCGTGCGTTATACGAATTAAAAGCTTTCATTTCTGCTTAGTTCAGTAGTTCGCATCATCGCATGCTATTGTTACGTCCCGCAATGAAAAAATTTTCAAAATCTTTATACTACACTATATCGCATATTAAAATTCCAAAACTATATCTATATCATAATCTTTACCTACTATTGTTATATAATAACGTCTATATATATATATCTGTCCCTCGCTGACAGCATATGTGTAGTACACTCATTGAAAGTCGCTACAGAATACCTGAAAATTATAGAAAATATCAATAAAATGTTATAATATTATCATATCGTCATTACTCTATATAAAATTTCGTTATACTAGTGGAACTAACCGTAAAACCAGCATTAGCAAATATATTTAAATATATATATATATATATATAGACAAAATCTAACAAAATGGACCTAACCGTTATCATTGGAAACTTATTGAATAAACTTTAATTAAAAATATTGAAAATCTTAAAGCCACAATAATGTAAAGAATTTCAAATCTAGAATATATATATATTTTTTCAAATATCTTTCATTATTCAAACAATCAATCGTAATGAAACAGATTCGATAACGATTCATTTTGTTAACAAAAAAAACCACAATAGATGAAATAAAAAAAAAACACAATATATGAAAAGAAAGAAAAAGAAAATATATATACTTACGTAGAATAGATTTAAGTTCTAGTTAAAGTATCGTGAAGTGTAAAATCAATTATCCTTCCGATAAGTATATATAATCCGCACTCTTCAAATAGTTAGAATATTTTCCGCCTTCATACGCGTATACTCGTACATAGATCCCCAATTTTAAGAATCTGTAAAAGGAAAACCCATCGATATAAGCCAAATCTAGTAATCCCATATTTTCCAGTAGAGACAAGAAACACTCTTATAAAGTAAGAATCAAAACCCTCAACGATTAACATTAATAGAATTGCTCCACAAGCCCCTTTTAAATAATTATTAACAGTATAACCTTAAGGACCTAACCATATAAAAGGAGACGCAAAGACTTGATTTACAAGCAAAAATGCTTAATACAAATAATTAATAAAATAAACTCTGCACAAAAACTAAATAAAATCGTCTTTACAATAGTGACATATATATATATTCATATAAAGCCACTCAGTAAAAATACGTACTCATTACATTACGAACAAATAACCGAGAACAAACGTACAATACGTTCAAAAGAAAAATTATAACTCTTATACATGACACTTCTAATAATAAACTCTAATACCATGACCAATAGATTTGTTGAAATAAGATTACATTTTTAAACAAGCATAAATACCGCCTCTTATATATACATATATATCTGAAATTTTGTGTCTAACATCTCCATTACTATTTAGGAGAACTATAAGACTCAAATATCACTCAAATTATACTTTACTCAAAATATACATACGCTACCCACATATATATATCTGATCATGATTAATTCTATTACATATATTGAAATAAAATCGCTATATTGATCCTACTAACCTAATTATTAAATGAGACATACACATAGATACACCAAACGGAACAACAAAATGTACCTGTTGATCATCAACAAAATTTATAAATATAATGACTTAAAATTCAAGAGAATAAATTAAATAAAATTAAAATCCGTATCTGTTTCTATTTGATCTGTCGGATAAATAAAAGTCCCCCAACTATTCTTTATGACATACAGAATTTATTAAATAAATATAGTATGTGCTAACCAGAAATTAATAAGAGTTTTTTTTTCTCGATGAAATAAAATTAATTTATAAAACATTTTGTTGAACCAAAAGAATAAATAAAAATATAATAATAAGAACGTCTATGCTTATATATATATATATCGTTGGAATCTTGTAGCACAAATCATAGGCTTGAACATCTCTCTCTCTCTCCCGCGTAAACACTCTCTTAAATGTAGATTCTCACCACTAGAAACCTGAAAAAGAAAAATCGTAATTAATAAAAGGTCTATATACAATTTCCTATAAAATAATTGAAGAGGATAATGACCCTCCAAGATAATATAATCAAAATATAAAATTTCTCAATTTAACGCTGTACATTAATACTAAATTATTTCATGACAAATGTCCTACCAATAACCAAGGACATAAATTTTAATAATATTTAAATCGACACATGCATATACTACATAACCTAATTATAAATAAATACGCGTAAAGCAAATTATTAACAATAATAGTCAATCGCCATGTTATAGAAAACTAAATTCGTATAATTAATATATGCAATCCTTTATAATATCAATGAAAATTAACGCATAAGAATTAACAAAAGAAATAATAAGTTAACATTATAAATATGTAAAATAATAAAATAAAGGGAATATTTACGCTTACTTATGTAATTTCTTCACGATTATCAAACCATAAATATGAAATGATTTATAAGCTTCCCTTTTCCCAATGAATATATATATATATATATTCTCTAATAACGTGTAGGAAAAATATATAATAAAAATACAATTAATACACATACATGTACATATATTAAACACGACGATTTTTGCCCTACACGGATATCGCGAATAAACTAAGACAAAATAATAATCCCTTGAGAAATCAATGCTTTGACCAATGAGAATTTAATAAAAGATATTTCCAGCAACAGTATTCCTAAGCAAATTGTAATAAATTAGATAAAATCATTTTGATATATGAACAATCGAAATCTTAATGCATTAATCAAAATTTAAAATTATTATATGATCAATGATAATTCAATATTTCATTTATATAAAGCAAAAGTATCAACATTTATAAATCTTATGTATGCCGTTTATAAAATTAATATCTTAAGACATACAAACCAATATTAAAATTTTGATACATATACGTATACACATTCTTGTTAATTAATAATATAATTTTAACCTTGTATTCCTTAACTTCCTCTAAAAAGGAAATTAATACTAACAATCAAGATCTATATAAAATCCGCGATGTGAGCGATTTTTAATAATCATCCACCTCGACATCGACAAATCCAAATATCATTTAAAAGTAAAGCCACGGTAGTCCTGCACTGAAAGCCACCAACCCACCCAACAAAAACAAAAAAAAAGGAAAGGAAAAAAGGGGATGAAAGGGGGTGGGTTTTGAAATCCGTAAAAATGTTCAAATAGGTGTTGAAATTTTTTGGATGATGTTTCATTGGCTTATTCTGATTTTTTTTTAATTATTTAATGCTAAATTTTATATATTTTTGTTCATTTATGCTAGTTGGTTTTTTTTCTTTTCAATTGGCTCATGTGTATATGCCTTAAGCATATAGATGCTATCCCATTTTTGTTATACTAATGCTTTGGCAATGTTTATAAAATATTGACAGTCTCGTGTAGAAATATTATTCTTTATGACCAAATAGTGATCTTTACATTAATTTTTTCAGGTCACCAGAGGGGAGTCAAATGTGACTTCGTCGTATCAGTAAGGTATTACTTAATTTGATTTTCAGGTAAGATCACTTTAAATTATGATTTGTGTTATGGCCGTAGTTTGTGTTAAGTTGCGTTATTTACTTATATTAAGTGAAGTATTTATTTGTTAAGGTTTTTATTATTCATTTTGTATTGGTTATAAAGAGTTGGATTGCATAATATATTAATACATTATATATATTATTATTCTATATGTTATATTGTTAGAATTTAATTTTGTAGAATGTTGAAGCTTAGATTTTACTACCTAACAATTTTGTTTCACTTGAAAATTTTCTCACGTTAATATTTTTATTAATTTATGGTCTAAGAACATATATTCATTTTATTTTGTTTTAGGTGTCAACAGGTTTAGCAAGAAAAACCAAGCCCGGGTGCTGATTATTAAAAATTGTTGATAGGTCCAAGGAATATATTATTTATTTCTATAGGGTAAGTCCTTATTAAAATTTATGCAAATTCATTATTGTTATTATTATGTTATAGTGTTATTATTATTATTTGGCATGTTAGCTAATTTCAATTGTTAATCATAGAGAACATTAATTAGTAAC
The DNA here is from genome assembly GCF_003227725.1 of Camponotus floridanus. Taxonomy (NCBI): domain Eukaryota; kingdom Metazoa; phylum Arthropoda; class Insecta; order Hymenoptera; family Formicidae; genus Camponotus; species Camponotus floridanus. The sequence continues at coordinate 209,630 of NW_020229363.1, forward strand.
CATATGTAATTTATTAGTTTAGTCAATTGTGTAAATTTGGTTAGTTACTTTACGTTTTTATTGTATAATTTTGCTTCTTTACAGTTTCTATAGGAATTTATTTAAATATTCATTGGAGTTGGGGATTAATATATATTATATCTTGATAATTTTTTCAATGGCAAACTTAAATTATATTTATTATAGAATATTTTAACATTGATTGTTCTTGTATTGTTTTATGTTATCCTTGTGACGATATTAAGTCGGATACTAGTATATTGATTTTAATGATATTATTTAAGGAGATTTCGTTTTGATATTTTACGATTTTGTTTTGTATTTCGATTATTAGTATCCTGCGATAATTATTTTAGTGCATAGCTATCTATTTATTTGTGGTTTTTATGGATTTAATCAGGTTTACTGGGTAGCAGTATATCGATGGTCAATGGAAAATAAATATATTATCGTTCGGTGAGGGGTTACATCTAATATCCCAAATATGTTGGAGATTGATTATCGCCAGAGATGTTTCGAGAGTCGTTTCACTCTCAAGTTTTGGATCGTCGGATTTTTTTTGATGAAATTAGTCGTACCTAGTGTGGTGATCTACTTGGTCATAGGTCAGATCATAGATTTATATTGATTTTTTAATTCTATTTGTTAATAAGATCTGAAGGTTACTAACACTGTTTGTTTTGGTAAATTTTGGATTGTTAGTCATCATCGATTTTATACTTCTAAGTGAGTAGGGGACTGTTGATTTTAGAACTATATCAGTCGGGAGCATTATTAGGATCGTGTACTTATTTTGATTAATTAATTCGATTAGTACGTTGGATCTAACTTTGGTAATGGGATCACACCTTAGCCCTTAGTATTCTCTATGTAAAGATATCGAAGTTGTACAAAACATTTTAAAGTTTTGTTTTTTGGGGTTGCCTTTAAAAATTTCCTGCTCAGATCACTGGCACCGGGAAGCTTACGTAGAAGGTCTCAGATTTTTATCGTTAATACTTTATCCGTGTTAAGGTAATTTATCCCTAACAAAAGTCTTCGTCCAATGTATTGGCTTATTTTGTATTAATTTGGTTTTAATTTCTCTTACAGGTTACCGGAATTGGAGCGTAATCATTGTATTTATATTACGGGGAGAATGAGGGGTTGATGTGGATGCAACATTGTCTTACGTTGAAATTTACTTAGGGGTTTGTTTCAACGCAATAATTTTAATAAATTATAGTTATATATAACATATTTATAATGATATGTTTTTTAGTTAAAGTACATCGGTGTTTAAGGATTTTGATTATATTAATTATTTTTAATGTACTTTACTATAAGCGTACCTATTTTAATATTATGTTATTTATATTTTAAGAGCAACGTTTTAATATTTATTTTGTAATTATTTAAAGGCGATTGTGTTGCTATTTAGATTATTGAGTAATGTCTTGCTGTTCATTACTATGCATATTAATTATTTAATAAATTTTCTGCAGTAATTTATCAAGTCCTGTCGTCTTAAAGATTTAATTAATAAATTATTATTCGTTAATATTTGTTCTTCCAATTATATTTTTATTATTGATTTCATTATAAATTTTCTTGAGATTGCGTACTAATTATTTTTCTTCTTTCAG